>NW_024041150.1:30951191-31174044 GCF_014851395.1 Micropterus salmoides
GGCACAGCGAGGTTATCAGTAACATAGAGAGAGAGACACTATCCGCATTGACTATCAGTGCTCACTAGGGCTACTGTATCCCCCGAAGGAGGTGAGAGAACTGATACTCTGTCTGAGAAACCAGAGAGTAACAGAAGGAAGGCAGAAGATGACACAGAAGAGGTGAGCTGCAGAGGGGAGAGGACGTAAGAAGCAACATGCTGAGATGTGAGAAAACTATTTGGACGCCAAGCTTACTGGTTTTTCTTGTACATTCAAGAGATGCAGAAGAGAAAGACCAGGGCAACCTAAAGCTGCATTTTAAGACCTGTGTTTATTTGCAGGCAGGGCTCTTTCGGAGTTCTTAAAATTATAACATGAAAGAGAGAGATGAAAGGTGCAGCATGAGGGAGTTTAGAGTAAGAGGTGTGTGGGAAAGAAAGGGGGGGCAGGAAAAACACAGTGCAGTGTAGCTTCCAGCAGTGATTCAGGTTGCAGGGAATGAGAGAGAACACAGGAAGCAATGGAGAGAATAAGAGACAAAGACAGCAACGGGGAAGGGTATAGCTTCTATTTATAAACCTGAACCTTTGGATTGGGTTATGGAAAATAAAACAGAGAGAGAAAGAACAAAGGGGAATAAAAAAGAAAAGAAAGACGAAAAAAGATGGATGGATACAAAGAAGAGATGGAGCTACCAGTGGACAGAGAGAGACGAGAGGAAAAGAAAGGGGGAGAAAAAAGGGGGGAGGAGGAATACATTTACCTTGACTGACACTGCGACAGGGAGAGAAAGCAGAATCCCCCACTCCAAGAAATTGTAGCTCCATAACATCATGCGACACAATCTCTGCAGTGGGTTTGCTGTAGGGCTGCACTGAATATTATAGCATGCACACACAAATGCATGCCCACATGCACACAGTCTGCAATAATCACAGGATAACGCAAGGATATGGTTATAATTGTGCAAAAATAGTGATGTAAAGTTCTGTCTTTTGGGACAAGTTTTAAAATATACTAAAACAACATTTTAAGTGAAGGAAAATTCTGCTTTCAACTGTATTTTTTCAACTATCTGGTGTAATAAGGCTTCGCAAAACAAGCACAGACAGTTTCTCAGTACAAAGTGAGGAATACGAGGACATACAACAATAAATAATACGCAACAGATAAATAGAGATGAGGAGACATTTGCAGGAAGTTAAAAAGGAACAATAACATTTAGAAACCTAGACATGTGGCCATTTTTAGAACAGGACACCCTCTTGAATGTCTCATTGACATCCATGCTGTCAATATGCTGCAGTGCAAAGAAATCAATCTTTTTGAAAGCTCTGTGGGTGGTTGATTTGAGGGTCATGATGAAAAGTTGGAAAGCAGAAATAGAAGAATATTCTGTAAAATTACATTAACTGAATTGTGCAATTTAATTTTGTTTTGTAATTCTTAAGTATTTGGTCAATATTGATTCCACAGTGTTTGGCCAGTGTGGCACCACTGATTTATTTTGGATGTATATGTGAATAACATGAGAATTTTCTCTGTTGTGCTCATACGTTGCCACTGGCGACAGCATCAGCTACTGTATAGGGTAAAAATGCAACATGAATGTAAAGTGTCTGTCGGCAGAAGCTGGTGCTTCCTCAGTGCCAGCTCGAGGCCGCCCACTAGTGGTGAAGATAAATGAATGCAGCTTTTAACACATATAATGCTACATTATACATAAACTATATAAAATATTTAATGGGGAATACAAATGAATTATTCTGTGTTGTAATGCAGTCCATTGAATACAGATTCATTAAATTTAATGAACTTATCAACTTACACTGATGATAAGAATGCAAGCAATAATACAAATAGATGTACTCTCAAACTTTGTATTATGATTGATATATTCGCTCTTGCTCCTCCTCCGGTGGGCTATTATGGCAAGACCTGCCTCCACACTTGTACATCATCAATATTAAAAACAATAGTTTAATTACCTCACAATAATTCTATATGAAAATAATGACTTAAAAGGCCCATTGCATTCATGAGTCTAGTCTTTTACTTTATCAGTCCTGAGTGCAGGTGTTAGCAACATTATGTTAAAATCTATAAAGACCCCATTGTCCCTCGGTCAGATGTGCAGCCTTCGCCTCTGCTATAGCCTGCTTGCAACACTGTTTGACAAGCCGGGTGTTTATTTCACTATGAATTTATTTTGATAGAAAAAAAAAAGTGCATCATACCATTAAGACGACGTGAAAAACAATTTTAAGGGTTTACAAGACACCAACCCCTCACTTATCAACACTGACAAAATGAGTGTCTGAATTCTGGAGAAAGTAAATTCAGACTGCTACAGACAGCACAGAACAACTCCTAATTACCAGCTGTGCACACCTGCCTCAACCCGTGCACACCTGAAAGTAATCTACCTTAATTAATTCCTCGCTCTCTAATCCTGAAAGTCTCATTTACACAAAGAAATGCTCCCAAATAACCATTTACGATCCACACCATTCTTTCTGACTCAACATTCAGCAGCTGAAAGTGTTAAAAATGACTTGCTGTTTGACAGCAGCTTAAACTTTGGTGAATTTCTATTTCCAGTGAAGCTACAATAAGGTAGCAGGCATTTACCTTAAAATGAATCTATACATTATAGTATTTTTTTGTATGCTTATGCATGTTTGTTTTTCTGGATGACATCAAGAAGAGCTCTTCAAAATGTGGAGAAATGAAATGTATCCACAGTTAATTAGGCAAGTTGAGACACAACTGCAGTACTTTCACCACTCACAAGGAAACAAGTGACGATATCTCTACAAATGACGCAACAAAGTCTAAAAGTCTATAGCCATGGTAGCAGCCCTGTGCACCTGTAATGCACTAGAAAACAAGTGAAGTCAGTTTTATTTATACTAGTCCAAAATCATAAAATATGTCTCTGAGGGCTAAATCTGAGCAACAGGCTGCAAGGATGATAAAGGGTTATGTTATGATAGAGGGTTGTAGTGACAGAACTACAGAAAATAATTGCCCTACACTGTAAACACATGGATGTCAGATGAATTAGAGATGTGAAATTGTCCATACAAATGTGAAAGGGAGTGTCTGTGTGTGCCCTGTTATGTATTATGTATCCTGCCTTTTGCCTAGTGCATGCTGGAATCACTAAAAATAAACTCATGAATTGACGGTCTGATCACTAAAGATGATCTGAACACTACAGGTGATTTGATAAATCGAGCTTCATTATTTAACTACTCTGTCATTTATCAATGATCACATCAAGAGCATCATTTATCACATTGCTAATTATAGTCTATCCCCCCCACAGAGCTAAAGGAAGTGCAGCAATCTGCATTTTTCACTGACTTCAAAGTTGGATATTTCTGTCAGATTTTTATTCAAATTTAACTTAAAATGAAGTCACTTTCCTCTTCGACCTGAATGTTACATGCCATTATACAGTAAGAATGACATATTCTAACAGAGGACATCACCATTGACCTTGGCCCTGCAGGGCCTTATTGTCTCTGAAGACGGTAAAGTCTTCAAAAGAAAGACACTACTGGGAGGTCGGGGAAAAGGAGAAATCCAACAGGGTACAGGGAGTCGCTTCCGGCACTTAGCTGAGGAGAGAGCAGATCAATCCCTCTCCGGAGAGCGGCTTGTGGACTGTAGGTCACAGGGATGGAGGGCAATATTTTGTGTGCATGCAAGTGTGCAGGGTGAGGATGTTTGTGGATTAAGAGGAGAGCCAGTTGTTGTTCATCATGGTAGAGGCCAAGACTCGCACGTTTACCTTGTCTATGAAGATTCTCAGTCATCCAGGTCATAGTTATCCAACGAAGGTTAAAATCAAGGGCAACTGGACTTGGTTGAAGATACTGGAAGACATTTCGTCCCTCATCCAAAGGACTTCTTCAGTTCTGACTGACTGGCAGGGAAACTCAGCTATTTAACCTCAGTGGGGTCGTTATCCCGGGTCATCGATACCGTTGGTTCGTTAGTGCTCCTTGTTGCTGTGGCGACAGTCGTTACAGTCGTTAAGACTACCTGTGGCCAAGACTGAACGACCATCGTTGGTATCTTCACCTGAGGCCAATAGGTTACGTTTGTTGAGTTTCCTGGGAAGTGATGATGTTTACCTTCCCTTCTACAGTAGTTTCGCATGTTCTTTATGTATGTTTGTACATGGTTACTTGTATTTCTGGTGTTTGTGCGTGGCTTGTTGAGCAGAGTTTAACCTTCAGTTTTTGGACATTTTTTGTAGATCCAACCCTAACTCTAACAATTTGAAGAAAATGTGACACACAAATAACGCAGTAGTATTGATAGAACCCACACGTGAGTTGTTGATAACAACAAATGATTTCTGTCTGTAATGTTATCTTTTAAAGCCAAGCTTTACAAATAACAGGGTGCTGTGTTTTTGTTTTGTTCTTTCATCATTGTAAAAGAAAAAGGTACTTTCAGATAATCCCACATTATCCAATGAGAAGTAGCTACATTTTCTTTAACCTTGATATCAGTGTGTCACTTGTTAGAATGGAAGAATGTAGGCTGAATACAAGTGATTACAGTGTGCAGGATCTTTTGTCACAGAGTTTATGATACCGTACACTTCTTTCTGGAGTGCAACTATTTTGTAGCATTTGTAATCTTTTAGAATGAGACAATGGCAGAAACTACAGAAAAATGTGACAAACAACTAAATTTGTTAGCTCACCAACAACTGCTAGCTTATTTCCACAATCTGCATTTAGTTGTTTAGGTGTCCTACTGATCAGGAAAGACCTATGTAAATGGAGAAAGCACAGCACGTCCTCTGGGGTAAAGGTTTTGCATAACTACATGGCAGGGCCATAGAAATCAGAGCGTGTTAACAAAAGGACGGCCTGCATGGAAGGTAAGGTGTGTCACACTGAGAGTGGGAGGGCCACTTCAAGTTTCAGGAAGGAGTCCTGCTCCTTTTGGTGTGTGATTCATAGCAGGACTGCACTGCTCCACGTCAGACAGAAACATGCAGGGTAAGTTCTACTTTACCTAATAAATCTTGTTTTTGACTATGGGACGTGTTATGTTTTGGGAATCTTTTGTTTATAAGGTTATATGGTTTTCTGTGTAGCTTGTGCCATATGTACAGTCAGACAGTGAAATGAAGTTGAACGTACTTCACAATAAAGCATTAGAGAAAACCTATTTCAGTGCCATATATAAATGGAGACTTTCAGCTGAGAGCATATCTTGTTTTTAGCTATGATGAATGCGAAAAAGCTGATATTATTTAAAACAATTGCTTGTGTTATTGTAGCTGACTTAATGTCCTGAAATAATCCTATAGTGGAAGATATGTATACTTGTTGTTTTTAGTGGCTGTTGCATAATTGAAAAAAGAATAATCTATATTACTGTTTTTTTACATTATAAATACTGATTCTGTGACATGTAGTTTATCTGCAATAAAAACAACATTTAGGCCTAAAAATCACAAAAAACTGTGGTTGCGTGTTGTCACTGGTTCAGTGTAAATTTCCAGCGGGAGCTGTGTTTACTTTAAAACCTGTAGCTAAACAGGCAGAAGGTGCTGTTAGGTAGAAGGTCCTGAGTTTCTGCATTCCTCAGATAGTTGCACTCAGGACAGAATGACGCTCTTAAATACACTTCCTGCTTGTGTGAAAAGGCTTGTTGTTATCTTGTACAGAATATCTGATAACACTTACGAATTTGGGATGAAAAAGTAGCTGTTTTAGCTTTTCTAGTTAAACTATTTTTCTTTTTCTTTTGTGGGGTTTGAGGGTGCTATAACAAGATCAGGGAGAAGATATACAAAAAGACAAACGAGGCATTATGTTACAGTGCATTCCTTTGTTCCATTAAATTAAAGCATCTGAATGTAAATTATATTCTCACTTTAAAAATTGAACCAAACCACATCTGGATTTTGAAGATTTTACAGGTCATGATACAAAATGACCTCATTACACTTCTCCTCTGTGACACTGTATGATCTAACTCAAGTGCCAAAGGAACAATACCAGATTATAGCTGCACACACACGGACCTTTGACCCTGTAGTTAGACAGAGGGCAACACAGGTACATAATCGTCCATAATTTCGCTCAATATCAGCACATACAGCATGACTTACTGTCAGATGAAGCATGCAGAAAACAACATTTCTTTAGTCAAGTATTAAATCATGTTTTCCTAAATCTGCTAGTGCAACTGCTAGACTTCTGTCCTGAAATCCCTTCTCAGGCAGTTTCACAGTGATTCACGCTTCAGTTCACGTCTCTGACATAACTGTGATCTTAGAAACTCATTTGTGACATAAAGTTGTAAACGACCTGAGAAGGCAGCGAAACAAGTCAGAAGCCGAACAAATTCAGTAGTCAAGTTTTAGTATTTCTCCATTTCAGTATTTGCCAATCTGGAAACATACCGTAAGACTCTAATCTATATCATGTCTCTATGTCTCTCTCATTTCCTGCATCTTTCTGCCAGACGGAAGCTCTCCGAGAGGCCGGGCCCTCTCTGAAGAGCAGTTTAGCTGCTCCATTTGTCTAGAGGTGTTTGTGGAGCCCGTCTCCACACCCTGCGGCCACAGCTTCTGCAAGGCCTGCCTACAGGGCTACTGGAACCACAGTAAGAAGTTCATCTGCCCCATGTGCAAGAAGAGGTACTCCAGAAAACCTGAGATGAGTGTCAACAGGGTCCTGGCTGAGATCTCCTCACAGTTCCAGGGGCTGATGCTGGCCGGAGGAGCTGGAGGAGCTGGAGGAGCTGGAGGAGCTGTGGGAGCCGGGGCTGCTACCAGGGGATCCACACTGAATCTGAGCTCAGATACAGGCTTTGGGGGCTCTTCAGGGCCCGACACCGGGGAGTTTGCCCAGGCTGGGGAGGTTCCCTGTGATGCCTGTATCGGGAGGAAGTTAAAGGCGCTCAAGTCTTGTGTGAATTGTCCTGGGTCATTCTGTGAGGCCCACCTGAAAAATCATAAGAAGGTCAGTTGTGTTTTCTTTTTTCGGGTTATTGCAAGATAATAAAAATCAGTTTTCTTTCTCCTTGGCAATGCCTCTCTTTGTTCGTTATCATTTTATTATTTCTTATGTTGTAACAGTTGAACTTGAAAGTAAAATTAAACACACTTTTTTTCCATTGTATTCCATTTTATACTATATCATATATGTTAATGACTTTTAAAAACAAGGATGCATTTTCAATGGTGCACAGTTATATATAATGTTACATTTAAGGTGTATAACAGACATTTTTAGTTTTTAAAGAAGTGGTATTATGCTTTTTCCCTCTCCTTTATTGAGTTATTTACCTTTTTTGTGCATGTAACAGGTTCGCAAAGTGAAATAGCCCAAAGACCAGCCCAAAGGGAGTTCCCATCTCCCACAGAAAACTCTGCTCTGAGCTGCTTGAAAACAGCTCATTTGTAGTTCAGCCGCTTCCCTTTCATCCCTGTGACCTCACGGGGATGAAAGCTAAATGCGCCTCATAACGCTCCAAGCAGCTACTCTGACACACCCTCAAAAACACTGGTGGAAAAACACTGAGCTGCAGCACACACCTCCTCTCCCTTCCAAACACTAGCTACCCTCCAGACAGTCAATGGACATGAAGTTGTTACAGTGATGTAGAGACAGAGCTCAGTTAAAACTTTATGGATGAAAGATACATTTGTTACAGATTAATAACTCACCACTCTGAAATTCTTGCTCCAGCCAAGCTGGTCAGCAACATGTACAGCTGAACTGAAGCTGTGTTTGCTTCTCACTGACCCGCCCTTCTCTGCTTCTGATTAGCTAGTAGTCCTTAACTAGGAACTGCGCATGTGCAACTCCCAACAAAGATCATTTAGAGACAAGATGTATCACTGTGTGTTGCCTTCAACACACAGGGTGTGTTGCCTTCAACACACAGGGTAAAAAGAGCAGATGCAGCAATGTGCAGTTTGAAAAAAAATATGGTGGGTTTTTTTTTAATTAAACCATGTAAACCTGTTCTGGTACAACCGATAAATAGGATTTTAGGATATATGCATTCCATAATAATATGCTCTGAGCTTCACAGTTCAAATAGCCTGCTACCACAAGCCACTTTGCAGATTCACTGAATGTACCCATGGTTAGGGTCAACTTCCAACTGGGTCGAACCACAGTCCTGAGTTTCTCCCTGTATGATCGAATTCCCAGGTGAAGTCTCTGATATCGCATCGCCTGATCGAACCCACTTTTCACCTGGAGGAGAAGATCTGTAAGAGACACAAACGTCTTCTGGAGGTCTTCTGCCGCACAGACCACACCTGCATCTGCACAGTCTGCGCTGAGACCACGCACAAATCCCACGACATTGTCTCGTCTGACCACGAGTGGAAGAAGAAGATGGTGAGCTGTTTGTTAAATAATGGTAGAATAAAAAAAATTAGAAAAAACAAATGCTGCTACCACACCTTCTAATTATCAGTATTATTTTAAGAAACTCCTGTAAAAAGACAACAAACTATAAAACAGTCCTATAATAATTATTTCATTTTGAATTAACCATAGTTTAATGGTGGCATATACAAACTTTTATATGAAATTAGATTTTAACCAGTTCGTATGCAAAAATGTTTTCACAACTAATTTTTGGATTGATTGGTGGACTTTGTAGAAGCCTTAAAACCAGTGATCGTTTTGACATTTAGCTGGTTTTGCACTGCCTCACTGACAGTTGCAAGGATTTTCATGTGGTTTCAGTGGTATAAAGCTGTGTCAATACTAATTTTAGTCGCCACAAACCTGATTTTCTTTTTACAGAGTATTGTGGGGAAGAAGAGGTCGGAGCTTAAACATTTGATCAAGGAGAGATCCAAGAAACTGGACGAGATTAAACAATCCATAAAAGTCATCAAGGTGAGTCGGCTAGTAGAAAACTATTTAGGAATCAAGATATTGCCTTTGAGTTATTGTGTGTTATTTGAGCCAGGGTAACCTGGGTGAAAATACTCGAGAGGTTTAAAAGTTAAGTCAAGTTTCAGCTCTTCAAAGTTTAAGACCAGTGGCAGTTTTTTTTTAACAATGCCTACAGCCTCTATTTGATCAAATCCACATAGATAATTATATGGATTTAAGTAATCATTTTGAATTTAAAATTGAACACACTTATTATTTACAGGATGAACCTGTAGAATTGATCTATTCAGGAACTTAAGCTATACATCTTCATTTCGCTGTTTTGTCACTTATAATCCATGTGTTATTTAAAAAGTGTTTGACACCGACTGACCAATATCCAAATTTGTATTATCAGTCTTCTAATTTAGAGTGAGTTGCCATGTAGGTGATTTCTAACATGTCTGTCATGTGTTTTAAAGTCTGTGTTGATCAGGCAGTCTGTCTTAACGCTGTTGTACTCTTCCCTCCTGTACTGCATATTAAATATTTACCCAGTCTACTCTAATGTAGCCTCATGTGCTGAAGCTCTAAAGCTTTATTTGCACTTCAAGCAGCACTCAGATCTAGGAAAGCTTACACAATCGGGAGCAGACGGTTGCTTAAGGATACTTTGACAGGAAACATAGCTGTTGCTGTGATAACATTTCACTTTTACAAATCACACATCGTACTGTAGATTTACTTTGTTAGAAAATCTGCACCACATTTGGTGAGGACTTTGCCCGCATCTTTCTTGTACCGCTTGTGCTCTGTGATCATGGAGAGGACGGCCTGCTAATGCAGTTTGTTTTTCTCTTAGAGAGAAAGTCAGATAGTTGTCTGAAACCGTCCAACCAGTTTGACTAGCGTAAACATTTACTTACTTATATCCTACCTCGAGGATTAGAAAAGAGAGCGCGAAGGATTACCCGCTTTTGTTTATTTAAATTAAAGCATAAATGTAGTTGTAAACTTACTGAAATGTTTTTGTTAAGTTAAGTTTAAGATAAGAAGCGTGGTAGTTTCCCATGCTTGGGTGGGGGAAGGCCTGTTAGTCCAGTTGTACAAGCAGCAGACAGACACTTTCTGAGCCACTCAGGGGCGTGATTACAGAAACTACAGTGCATCACAGCTAAATTTATTGGACTCTTACTTGTTCTATTTTAGGCCTAACCCTTTCAATCACTAGATGAAGAGGAAGGGTTTGGGAGAGACAGATGTGGGAACATTGTAGGCAACAGACACTTAAAGGAGAGGCAAGTTTATTTGTATCACACCCTCAACATAGCAATTCAAAGAGATTTTCTACATAAGACATAAAATGGCATTAAGAGAAGAAATAAAGGGAAAATGAGGTGCTATAAAAAGACACAAAGATTTAAAACGAGTAAAATAGCAGATAAAAATCAGATTATACAAAATTAAATTTAAATTAATTGGGAGAATAAAAATTACAGTCCAGTTGTGGCACAGCACCTATGAGCAAATGGTTCCAAATGTAAATTTTCATAAAAGACAGTGAACAGACCTCAGGATTTCTGTGAGTTTGTTCCAGATTTGAAACAGTTTAAATTTAAAGTAATACTACAGTAATTTATTATTACACATACATTAAGTTGGGGTTTCACAGATTTAAAGGGGCATTATGTAGTTTCCAGCGGCCACTAGCGGTGCGGTTTTAAGATTGCAACCAGGCGTGTGCTCGTACGCGTGCTCGCTTGAACTCATGAGCGAGCAGGATCCGAAACACAACCGCTTTCATACAGAAATCCTGCAATAAACGCAGGAAAACCAGCATGCAGGCCGTGGCTTTTCACAGGGCACATTGGCACAGTACTCCCGAAAAAAGTGAAAGCGGCTATAGACAGGTAGGGAGCCAGCTTCACACAACATGCTGGAAACTCAGGTAAACTCCCACTACAACGTTACAGTAATATTTTTATCAGCTTGATGTTGAACTAATCCATGCTCGTTACATGATAAAGTTACAGTGACTGCATTTAGCCGACGTGCTACATCGTTAGCTCGCCTGCTGCTTTCAGTAACTGTCTTTACTATCTGTGTATCTGTCAGGCTCGGCAATTTTAGCACCGCTACATGTTTTGGACAATAATGAAACTGTTAACGTTAGTGAGCTGGACGAGATTGTGTCACACTTTATAACAGTAAGTAAATTTACTGTAGTGTTAGTGGATGTCTCTTCCTCTGGGTTGTATATTATGTGGGTCATGTTAGTTACAGCGACTGAGAGGTGGAGAAGCTGTGTACCTGAGTATCAGTAAAAGGCAATAAATCTAAATTGAACGTTACGAAACAAACAGCGGCAGGTCCGAGCTACTGTAGCGTTAGCTGGCTGCTTGTGGCTGCATCACTATGGGATAGTAAACAAATCGCTCCACATTAGCTTTTTACCATTACATCATTTCTTGCAGGCTTTGACACTTTGACATAACAGTGCTACAGAGGAAAGTAACATGGGTTGCATTAGTTGGTGAAGTAATGTGAAAGCGATATAACTTTTCACCAGACAACATTTGCAACTACTTGGCGTTAGCTGGCGAGTTAACGCTATCTAACTAACACATTTGGCCTGAGGAGCTTCAGCAGATAAAACTTATTTTTGTTTTTTATCCTTATGTGGAGTTTGTGTTGGAGTCTGTGTTGTGCTGGGAGCAGGTCGTTTCTTAGTGTTAGCAGACTCCATGTCATAAGTTGCAGTGTCGTCGCTGCTGAGTGCAAAGTCAGTAGACAAAGCGAGAGTCTCGGGAGCGCGCATGCAGGTGTCAGTCACTGGATTTCGCGGAAAGTCCGACCCGGAGCCTTCAAAAAGGAATACTTGCCTTCAGAGTTAATAGCCAAACCCGGCAAGCTGATCATTTTAATGTCAGATTACAACCCTTTTACACACAGGCAATAAAAAAAGGATTAATTTTAGTAGATTTACTACATATAGCCCCTTTGAAAAACAACAACTTTTTTTTTTTAAACTCTGCACTTAAAGTTTGTAATGCAGGCTTTCAATTATAGACTCCCAGTCCAAGCTGAGATAACTCTGATGACATTGCCGTAACATCATCAGGGTTATTTTCTTAAACTTTATACAACATTATACACAGACTTTGTAGTACTCTGAACCTGACATGTGTGTGTAAAGATAGCAGAGTTCTAAGTTTTAAGAAATAAATATATATAGAATTTGGTTTTCAGGAGGATTTGATTTATCTGGACCCTTTTGAGTTGAGCTTTAATCTGAACTTGACTAATGGTGATTTTGACAATATTCACATTAACCTTTATCCCATGCCCCCTTCTTTGCAGGCCAGCGCTCAGAAGGAGTTGGAGGAAAGCTGGCAGGTTTATGCGGAGCTGCAGCGTATGGTGGAGCAGAGTCAGGCGGAGTTGGTGGAGCTGATCACCATGAGGCAGCGTGATGCTGAGCGCCACGCTCAGGAACTGGCCCGAGGATTGGAGAACGAACTCAGCCAACTGAGGAGGAGGAACAATGAGCTGGAATCCTACACACAGACCCAGGACAAAGTGGTCTTCCTACAGGTATAGTACAGGCTCTCAAGTGACACAACACATCCCGTGGCAGCCATGTTGGAGGTCAGGCTCGTGAGAAACTAAAGTTTGGAGGATCAAATGTGTTTTTTTTTTTTGTCAGACGGCATATTCAGCTGTGATTAAAGAACACATTTCAAATATGAACACAAACAAATATGGAGTGACTGTAGTTGTTCCCAGAGCTGTCATTTAGTAAGAACATGACGAGATTCAAGATGATTTTCAGAATTTCAAAATAATACATTTTTGTTGTTTGCCACATTTGCATGACCCTCCATAATGTCCCACTTTTCTGCAGCTTTGGTGTAGTTCTTCCAGTTCTTTCATCATTATTGATGATCAATATTTAAAATCACGACCACACCTACCAACTATAATTTTAAAAATGCATGCTGGCCTTTCAAAGATTACTTCATTAGTAATTTTCCCAGAGTGCAGCCTACATACACAAAACACATTTAATATGCATTTAGGACGCAGCAAGAGAGCTAATTAGATAAAGGGCTAAGGCCTTAAGACATAGCAGGGTAAGCTGCTATACTCACAGTAATGGAAATCTGAAAGATGTCTATCTTAACAGACTATACTGTTATTAATAATGTTGCAGACCGGGATGGAAAATATATATTTGTTAAATTACCTCTCCTTTTCTATCTTCATTATTTATCCAAATAATTTCCACCCAGCTAATTATCCAGCGGACCCCCATGGTTGCACCAGCTGTAGTTGCTGGAATATTAGTGACACAACATCAAAAGCCTCTATGAACAGAGCCAGCTGTTACGGATGTTCCCCTTGTGCATTTATCCTGGATTGTTTATGTAGATAAAATGTTGATTTTATCTCATGAAAGATGTCTTTGAAGTTACCAGTTTAGATTTTTTTTTTCACAAAGCCACACATACCCAGACACAGTGTTTGTAAGAGCAAAGTTAAGATTATGCAATCAAACACTATTCTATATCTGTAACTCTTCTGATATAAATTAGCTTATAATATCCTACACAAGTGATACTGTGTAGACTGGGATGGTTATTTGCATTACTAGACTCAGACTTATAGAGATAAATCTGCACACTGTAATGATTTTTAAACCAATAAGACAGTACTGATAGTGATTTTTCCAACTTATTTGGAGTGTCATATTTAGTTTGTTGTTTCTACCACAAAGACTTTATTTCCCCTGAGGCATCCTTATATTTTAATTTCATCATACCTTGTATAACCTTGCTCTTCCATTTCCTGTAGAACCTGGCGACGCTGCAGTCCCCACCAGAACCCGTTGATTGGTCTGCGGTCAGCATCAACACTGACCTCTACCTGGGAACCATCCGCTCATCTGTCAGCAGCCTCATTGACAAGTTCCAGGAGGAGCTCAAAAGGCAGTACGGAAAAGGTGAGGGCAGCTAGCCGAAGTTAATTGACTGACAGACAAAATAAAAGAAACACCTTATAGTAATGTAGTCACATTCAACAATACTACAAAACTATAGCTGTAAAACATTAAATTAAACTTTTTATTTTCTTAAAACAACAATAGTTAAACATCATAAGCTTCATTGATGGGCTGTTGTACTGAATTGCATTGTTAGGTGTTCCTATTATTTCATCTCCTATATAACAACATGTCAAAATGTAAATTTCATACTGATACTGCATTTACTCAATATTTTTACTAAATATGATAACTAGAATTTTTTAATACATTATTTGGAAATTACATAATCTAACATATTAACACATGTACATGTATTTTGCATTCGACATGTACAGTATACTTTCAAAATAAAAGTATGTAAACTGCAAGAAATTTTGGTGGCATTTTGGTGTCTCTATCATTTTGAAAATCAGTCACAGCCAACCTGCACTGCTGGGTGTCTGTGTGGAGTATCTACACCAAGTTACAGTAAAATCCATCCTTCCTTGTCTAACACCAACCACACTTCCTGTGCAAACTCCAAATCAGGGAAATGTAGGTCACTGTAAGAGCACTTTGAAATAGAAAAGTGACTCATCATTGCAACCCCCACCACTCTCTCATGTTCACACATACAAGATGGTCGGACAGATGGAGATAGTGTTGACGCCACAGTTCACCCACTTGGAATCAATGCAGAGGCAGCAGCAGAGCACTGACTGACAGCAGCACATGTTTTGTGTATTTACAGCTCTGGTTTAGATCTACATGTTTACCAGCCACACGTGCCATCTGCTTTGACTTTGACTCTTTAGCTGAATGACTTGCTGACTTGGTCTGTCTCTTTTTCTTTCTGTCCATGTCTTGCTGTCTGTGTCTCTCTCAGAGCTCCGGAAGGTGCAGAACTATTCAAGTGAGTAAGACTTTAAATTATCAGCGTGGGGATCAGTACTTAACACTCGTTTGGGACAGGGAGTTATGACTTTTCTCATTGGAGATTTTTGAAGTCTGCAGGTGTTTTGGACAATATTGAGCAGTGCAGCCAAAGTGTAATATCATGTTCAGTTCTCAAAATGTTCCATAAGATGGCGCCACTTCTTCTGCAGAGACAAACCCAGACCAGACATGCAGCCAGTTTAAGAGTGTAAAGTTCACTGTCATAACTTTGAGGTTCTTGTACTTGAGTACTTTCAATGTATGTTACTTTATAGTTATACTCCATTATAGCATTTCAGATGAAAATAGTGTTATTTTGCAGCTACAGTTAGTTGGGATGTTTGCAGTTATTGTAGCTGCCAAGTTTGAGTTTGAGAACTCACAGGAGGTCACCAACAAAACTAACTGGTGAATGACACAGGTGTCAGTCATGCTCAGTCTGTACACACACACGCAGTACTGAGAAAGGCATTATCAGGCAAGTAAGTGCGTTGGGTGTGCAGGGTCTTTGAGCAACCCAGCAGATTATAAAATACTTCAAATTAGCTTCACCTCAACCAGCTGTATTAAAATGCCGCATACATTTTAACACACCCATGATAATAATCAACACCAAATGATTATATTTAATACAGAGCCCCACACTTCCTACAAAAAAAAAAATAATAATAATTTTGTATCTTGTTGCTAAAGATAAAATTTTTTGCACCAAATTAAAAAATAATCATCCTTTGGGACTTTGGGGCCCCATAATTTCACACACTGAACAGGGCCTTTGTTTATGGACTCTTCTCCCAGCCTCATATTCTGCTCTGCTCTGCTCTACTCTGCTCTGTCCTGTCCAGGTGAGGTGATTTTGGACTCTGCCACGGCCCAGAAGAACCTGGTTGTGTCCGAAGACGGTCGCCAAGTGAGATATGATGAGCATAAGATCTCTCACACTGACGGTCCGAAGCGCTTCAACCCCGCTCTCTTTGTCCTGGGCCGAGAGGGTCTCACCTCTGGGCGACACTACTGGGAGGTGGAAGTGGGGCGCAAGACTGCCTGGACGCTTGGCGTGGCTACCGCCTCTGCACGCCGCAAGGGTGAGATCAAGCTGAGTCCTGAGGGGGGATACTGGTGCCTGTGGCTGAAGAACGGGGAGGTGAAGGCTTTAGCGTCGTACCGCCTGCCTCTAACGCTGCCGTCCCCAATCACTAAAGTGGGAATCTTCCTGGATTATGACGGAGGCCAGATTTCTTTCTATGATGTGAAGGCTCGTCTGCATCTCTACAGCTTCCTCGATACCTTTAATGAGAGTCTGTACCCAGTCTTTAGCCCCTGTCTCGACCAGGAGGGGAAAAACTCTTCTCCTCTCATCATAACCACTGTTAAACACACCTGAGACCAACAGCCAGTCAAAAGCCTGGTGAATCAGTCAGTATGGGTTAAACCTTGATAACATCTTTAGGACAAAAAGTGCAGATACTTATTTTTTTCATTTTGAACATGTGATTTCCTCCTTTATTTGATCTTAAAATATGAATCTCTTTTCAGTGAGCAATGGCAGTTACAGTTGTTTGCAAAGGACTTTACCTCAAACAACTTTCATTCTAATGAAATAAAAACAAAACAAGTGACTTTGCATATCAAAAGTACCCGCTGCAACGCTTCCTCATCATATGGACGTGTTCTTGCATTTGTCAATTAAAATCAGGCTCAACACAGATCCTATAAAGGCTGTAGACCTACCAAGTGACTGTCTCGAAGTAATAAAATGGAAGCAAGCATCGTGTCATCAGTTTTATGTCAGAAGAAACCAAAATGTAACATGGATGGTATTTTGTTTTGACTGACTTCATATTACAGAGAAATGTATTTACAATTTGCTTCTTTAATAGTAGCCAATAGTTATTTTAAACTTTATACAACTTATCTCAAATTTTGTGTATACATAATAAACAACACAGATATTTTTCTGTAAAAACATGTGAAGGAGTAGAGAAGATTATTCCAAAGGCCAAATTTGTCCTGAGGTTTTTAATTTTGGCAGCACATGTTAAGAAGATTGAGTTTGAGTAATGCTGTACTTTCCCTACTTATCTTTGTTTACCTCTAACTATAAGTCTGTGCTGACTTTACAGATTAAAACAATGAAGTTGAATAGATGTAAATGTAATTTCTAAAGTACTAAAGAAATAAAAAATATTTCTGTCTGTTCTGTAGGAATGTGACATTGTTTGTAATTTTTGTAATGGACTTTTTTTTTTTTTTTAAAACAAAAGCTGGGTTAGGCAACATTGCAGCTAGATTTAGATTTAAGAAGTATCCAAATTAAAAAAATCTGTCTTCCTCCAAAGCCACTACCCCAAAACACATTTTCATGCTCAGTGAGTGCAAATTAAATGATTGGCTATGCTTATTACAGCCACAGATACCAGAGTTGTTTTTTTCATTTTTGTGTCAGAGCATTTGATTTATTGATTACTGTTGGTATGTAAAGAGTTTCAATAAATATAACAACAACAAAAATACTTTGCCTTCCCCAGCTTTAATATAGACGCAGAGTTATTTCATGAATCATGATACTATGTTCTGTATTTTTATATTAAACATTCGCTTTTGTACTTTCTTTCTGAACTTGTTCATTAAAGATCATAAGTCACAAACGAATACAAAGTTTAATATATATTTTTTTCAACTGGCGAGGAAGGGATTTGTCTTTAACTTTGTTCCTATCCAAAGTGTTTAGCTCCGCAGCGGGCAAAATGTCCTTAAAGCTGCACTAATCATCGTTTTTGCATTCACAGTGGATAAAATAAGTATGTAATGTGAAAGTGACAAACCCACAGAGAATTATTCACTCAACTCTGTAGTTCCCCTCAGCTCTATGGAGCATTTTCAGTTCTTTCAGCTCATTGTTTTGGCTTTACGTCCCGCAACTTTGCAGTTTTGGTTCACTTACACCACTCTCATCAACTTTATTTGCAGCCACAGATAGCCGGTGTTTTTAGCAAAAAGGTCTGATAAAGCTATTGTATACTAGCTGCCTTACGGACACTGGTAAACATTGCGGAACATTAACAGCTAGATACTTCTTCTCTTCTCAGGAGTTGGTGGAGAACAAAATACAGCTAAAAGGAGTTAATATTGGACTTAAAACAATACTAATAATGCTTCATGTCTGCTGGATATGTATAAGCTACTGTTAGTTTGTCTTATCAGCTTATCAATCAATAAACATCTATTTGTGATTTTGTTCAGGTGGTTATGTGCCACAATATTTCTTGGCCTAGCACAGTGATGTCCTGGAGCATTGTGTTGTGAGGTTGCATGGCCGCTCGAGTGGTGTTTTAGCAGGCTTGTAATTTTTACCCTTGAAAATCGCCAGTTGTATTCTTTCTTTATGCTAAGCTAAGCTTACTGCTTAAATACTTTATAATGCACATTTGTTTTCTCAATTGGTTACCTTGGTGGGTACTAGCGTTACATATCGCATCAAAAACCAACCAAATCAATCAAACAATCAGTTTTAAGAGAAAATAAATAATACTTTGCCATTTGCAAGTTCTTGTGAGAAGATTAATTTTGGAAATAGCCCTGCAAAACCAAATTAGTGAAGCTCATGATGTTTTTATTGACATTTCAAATGACAAACATCACAACTGTGCCTTTAACGAAACCAAACTTAATGAGCTTTACCAAACTGGAAGCTAAAGGCTGCTGCACTGTTTGTTTTTTTGTTGTTTTCTGTGTTTAATCCATGCTTGACTCCTTGTATTCTCTCAAGAGTTAAAGCCATTCCTCCTGGAGCTCTGATCGTCACAGCAGGGGGAGTATAAATTTGTATCTGGGGTAAAACGAGAGGGAGGGGGGTATATTTTAGGGCTGAGGTGTGTGTGTGTGTGTGTGTGTGTGTGTGAGGTGGCAGTGGTAACAGCCAGTCTCATATGTCAGTGTACAGTGGAGCTTTGAGGCAGCTGCTCTTTGGTGAGTGTCCCCATATCACTGCTTTTTCTGTCGCTCTTCGTCCACTCCTGCATTTTTATATCTATACTGTTACATCTGCTCTGTGCACCAGTAGGTCTCTGAGGGGAGTGTTGTTTGCATTTTGGATTGTTTGTATTGCTGTTTGGCTGCTTAAGAACTGTGACCTGAGCTACAGACTTTTTTTTTCTGTTGCAGTCAGTTTGCACATGAGGCGTGTATCCATATTGTTTAGCGCACTGCAAGACAGATCACTGGCTAAACCAATGTTAATCTGCTCTGAATATCTAGGCCTCAACCAGAGAGCAGCTTGTGTTAAAAGTCAAACACACTTACTTACAACTTCACAGACACTCTGCTAATGTACTGGCTAATTTAACAAGCATGATATATTTAGAAGTACAAGGAAAAGCGCAAATGTCTTTTTTTAAAAGTTAGGATGGTCATGGTCTGGAGAAAATCATTTGTGATACCCAATGTTAGCAGCAGATATTAGCTTATCACAAATATATTGGTAGTGTGGATGGCTAATAATAATGAATAATTTGCAGTAAATGCCAACAAGATGTTTGAGAAATCTTTAAAACAGTGTTGCTATTACATAGTTTGTCCATCAGAGAGCACTGAGAAGTTTATTTCCCTCACCCCCAGTATCTTCATCTAAATTTAAGGGGTTCTTTGCAGATATATTTTATTTATATTCAAACAGAATATCAGTTGTTACATTAAGATTCAGATATTGATATGGATCAGCCTTAGGGTCAGACCCAACAAACTTAAAAAAAGAATAAAACAAACCAAAATCAATACAGAGTCTGGCAATACTCCCCAAGACTCACAGGGGCTCATTTATTATGAAAAAAAGAAACAGTTTGACTTAATCTTATGGTATAAAACCTTGAATTGACAGAACCTATATTTTCAAATATTTGGCTTGTAAATATAAATGAGTCCTGTCATGCTTTTCTTTGTAGAGTTGCATGAAAATCACCCCATAAGTCACGCCATCTAACCCTAGCGACCTCAATATCACAGCAGGTTTGATGCCCCATTCAGAGGCCGGTTGCTTTCTCTGAAAATGACCCTGCCTCTCCGCCGTGCAGGAATGGCCACCACTGGGAACCTTTCTGAAGAGCAGGTGCACTGCTCCATCTGTCTCGACGTCTTCACCAACCCGGTGTCCATCCCTTGCGGACACAACTTCTGCCAGAGCTGCATCCTTGGATACTGGAAAACCAGCCCTTTGTACCAGTGTCCTATGTGTAAGAAGTCTTTCCACAAAAGGCCTGATATTAGCATTAACACGGTCCTCAGGGAAATTGCGGAGCAGTTCAAGGAGATCAGAGTTAGAAGTGCAGAAGGGACGGTGAGGGAGGAGGAGGAAGACATAAAAGAAAAGAAGTGGACAATGGAAAGAAGGAAAAAGGAGGATGAGGAGAGGCTTTTGGAGAAAGATCAGAAGCAGCTGCTTCTGGAGGAGCTGAAGCAGAAACAAGAGGAGGAGAGGAGAAAGAAAGAGAAACCTGGAGAGAAAAGGCCACTACAAGACGAGTTACCACCGCTGATCCCACCTGTGTCAGCACCCAAAACCTCTCCTCCACCATCACCTCAAGCCACAGCTCAGGGGCCGCCACTGACTCCACCTCAGCTGCCCCAAACATCACCCCCACCCTCACCTCAAATCACTGCTTCTCCAGCTCCTCAAATCTCCCCTTTATCTCCCTCCTCTTCCACCCCGCCTCCTTCCTGGGAGGAGGTCCTCTGTGATGTCTGCCTGGGGAACGGCAGGCCAAAAGCGGTCAAATCCTGCCTTGTGTGTCTGACTTCCTACTGCGAGGAGCATCTGAAATCTCATTCCGCCAGGTTCACCAAGCACAAGCTGATAGAGCCCGTAGCCAACATGGAGGACAGGATGTGTCCGAAGCACGAAAGGCTCCTGGAGCTGTTCTGTAAGAAGGATCAGACTTGTGTGTGTGTGCTCTGTACTGAGACAGACCACAGGGCGCACTACACTGTCCCTGTGGAGAGAGAATGGACAGACAAAAAGGTGAGGTGGACCAAAGCAAAGATCAGATATTTTAGTGATTTGTCATAGGTAGAGCAGTTTTAAATTGAGCTCTCAAATGAGAAAGCCAAAGAAAAGTGAAAATTTCTAGAGTGAAATACAAATTTCACAGTCAGTGTAATAACACATTTTCAAGCTAAAAAGACAAAACAAAAGGGCAATTAACTTATACCTAAACACACATTTGACCCAGATGACACATTTGGTAAGTCAGTATACATAATCTAACTTAAAATTAAAGCGTTCTTCTCTGTAAAAGTCCTGGTTTTGACCCATCCATACACCTCTTTATGCAGACTTTCTCACTATTTGCTATGTGTCACCCGACTTCCTTCTGTGCTACCATTGTACGGCCTCTAAAGGTCACAACCAAAATGGATCATAATAAGGTGCAGCACCAATGAGTGTTGTCAATTACAAGATTTAACCTTTAAATTTAATCTAATTGCACCCTGTAAACCTTTGGTTTGATGGTTCCATATGACATGTTTTAGGTTTATTATTTATGCCTCTTACAGACAGCAGCTTCACCACTCGGTAATGTTTGTATAAGACTTACATCTGTCATCACAAAATAATTTCCTCATATAGTGCATGGGCAATGGTTGTGTAATTGTCTCTAAAACCTCAAAAACAATTACAACTTTAAAAATGAATATCAAGTTATCGTGTGCGTGCCTGTCATCATTCTTGTTTGTGTGAAATCATGTTGTGCAGGCGCAGCTGAAGAGGACAGAAATAGACGTCCAACAGATGATACAGGACAGAGTGAAAAAGGTGGAGGAGATCAAACAGTGTGTGGAACTAAACAAAGTGAGTCCTCCTGAGATTAAATATAGACCACTGTCACAGATTGTGCTGGTACACAAAAAAATTCTAATACCATCAGTAAATGCATTTACAGCAAGATTATTATTCAACATAGATTTGTATATTTTGTCTGTATTTTCAGGCCAGTGCTCAGAGAGAGATTGAGGAGAGTGTGCAGGTCTTCTCAGAGCTGGTGCGCTCCATCCAGAGGACTCAGGCTGAACTGGTTTTGTCCATTGAGGAGAAGCAGAGGCAGACGGAGAGGTGGGCTGAAGGCTTCATCGCTGAGCTGGATAGGGAAATTGCTGAGCTGAAGAGGAGGAACACAGACTTGGAGAACATGGCTCGGACTGACCACATTCACTTCTTAAAGGTGAAAGAGCAAGACGGGGATCACAAATTTGCTATTTGAGCTTGTGCCCACAGTTCCCAATCACCCTCTTGCTTTCATTGCAAAGAAGAAATCTGTTTTTGTTGTTGTTGTTTTTTCTCCACTGTTCTACTAAAGGTTATTATCATGGTAAAATAACTTTTCCATTAACCACCATCTGGTTTGGCAGGAAAATCAGATCTTTTACATCATTGGTAACAACAGTGCCCTCTTCCTGCTCTGAACTGTGATGCAAACCGATTGCACATAATTCAAAATACACTGTACACTGGGGATGTATTTTGTATTAAAACTGTGGGTATGCTATTGTATTAACTAACTTGTTTCTGAGTCATTTCTTATGCTCTATCTCTCTGTAGAACTTCCCAGCCCTTAGCACTCCACCTTCTGTCAAAGACTGGTCTGGAACCAGTGTTCCCACTGACACGTGTGTTGGCATGATCAGGCGATCCATATCCAAACTGGAGGCCTCATTAAATGAAATGATTGGCAAACTGGCTGAAAGTGGTAAGATTTCCTTATATAGATATGTTTTATATCTTCCTGTTCATTTTTATCTTAAACTGAGAGTATCACCTCAACATGCTGGACAGACACTTTTGTCTTTTGTTTATTACAGAGATCAAAAAGGTTCTGAAATATGCAGGTAAACTTTTTTTTTTTTAATTTGGTTTGAATTTTTCATCCTCTTGAAACCCTCCAACAAATAAATTCTTCATTATGTCTTGCGTTTCTGCAGTGGACGTCACTCTGGACCCTGACTCAGCCAACCCATGGTTGCAGCTTTCTCAGGACAGACGTCAGGTGAGACACCTGGGTGCATGGCAGGACCTCCCAGACAACCCAGACCGCTTTGACACAGTGGTCATCGTCCTGGGCCGTGAGGGCTTCACTTCAGGGAGACATTACTGGGAGGTTCAGGTGGGGGACAAAGACGACTGGTATCTGGGCGTGGCCAGGTCTTCTGTCAACAGAAAGGGCAGGATCTCTGTAAGCACATCCCAGGGCTACTGGGCTCTGGCCATGAAGAAAGGCCAGGGGTACCGAGTGTCAACATCCCCGCCAATACTGCTCCCCCTTAACCCCAAGCCCAAACAAGTGGGTGTGTACGTGGACTACGAGGAGGGGCAAGTGTCCTTTTATGACGTTAGGGCTCGGACCCATATTTACACATTCAAAGATACGTTCATGGAAAAGATCTTGCCCTTTTTCTACCTGTACTGCTGCGACAAAGCCTCTGATACCATCGTGATTTGTCCTGTGAATGAGAAAAGCCTGATCAAGCAAAGCTAAGGACAAGTTTGACTGTAACAACAACACTGAAAAGCCCCTATGAAAACTGAAATCCTGTATTTTATGATTTATGTATATTTATTACATGTATAGTGTTGCTCAACAAACATATTAATTGTACACGTGTTTTGTACACCACCCTGATGTCTGTATACTAAATATAAAAGCTAGAGCTAGTTGGCGGTTAGCTTGGCTGAACATAAAGACTGTGAGCAGGGGGAACAGAGCTAGCCTGGCTCTTTCCAGAAGCAAAAAGATATATATATGTATATATACCTTTTTACCAGCACCCCTAAAGCTCCCTAATTATAGGAATAGTTTCACATTTTGATAAATAAACCATTGTACTTTCTTTTGGGAATGTGAAGATACGACACGCAGTGTTACATTGTGGGACGTGGGTGCCATGTTTACAGCCACGATCTCTGTTTACCTTTTCGGTGGCCGTTGCTATGGCAGTTCTTGATTGAGCTGCACTGACCAACCATCGACGTTTATCAAAACGTAAAATCCAAACACAGCCTCCAACACACAAATTCAAATACAGTGGGGTAGAGCGGGTGCGATCCTGTAAATATGGCGGTGGACCCATAATGACACACAGAGTGATGTCACCTTCACATTCCCTATTGAGATATACGCTTAACCAGTTGCTTGCCAAGGGTTAGATAAGAAAATTCATTAAACAAGCATAATATATTTCCTAAATTTAACTATGCCTTTAAATGCATGACATTTTAAAGAATCTAAAGAAAGTGTAGTTTTTAGATCTCTGTTTGCACGTTGATTTTTGATTAAGTGTGATTGATGCAGCGAAGGTTTTATGGTGAAGAGAGGTGTGTTTATGAATTCTAACAATAAATGTTCCCTCAATTATTCCCAAATGTCACTATTTCTGGCTTCATGGACTTTTGGAAAATACTGTAAGTTTCATTTCAGTAAAATGATGTCATTTGACCACACCCACTGACACTAGCGCACTAGCTTCTCAGGACTCTCTGTCTGCGTTTCCATGTAAGAGCTGATGTGTACAGGATTGTTTGCTGTAACATAATTACTGTGTGTGGTCTTGCACGTGATACACGATTTAGGTGTCTGGAGTTTACAGAAGAGCTTCAAAGAGTCAGGTGAGCGGTCCGTACTTCCAACTTATTCTAAATTGAATTAAATTAAAAATACAGATCTGTAAGAATGTTAAGCCAGGCTGAGATGTGCAAGATGATTCACATGAAAATGACTCATCGGGGCGGGTCAGGATTCACATGGTAAACATCTTGAAAATGGACTTGATTTCAAAGGCTTGGAGAATGTTTGGCTGTTTTCCTAATTTTTGTATCCATATTCAGTATGAGGCAAAAACGTGGTGCTCATCCTGTTAACCATGAAGTAAAAAGCCTGAAAGAAGAGATATATAAAGCATACGAATCGTATTTTGTCAGGAATGGCTGAGTGACAGGCTGGTTTAGGACCCAAATGCAAGACACCAGAGAGCAGGGTACAGTTTTCAATATTTAGTTAACGCACAGCAACTCAGGGCAAACACTATGTAGTGTAGACGAAGTCCAGAAAAGGCTGAGTCCATGCAGTGAAAAAGCAACAGTACAACTCACAGGTGTGCAGGACATTTGACAAACAACAATAACCAGACTGAGACTGAACAGAACTGACAATCATTTATACATGGGCCAACAAGCAGAGAGGGAGCACAAACAGATGATACACATCAGGTAATCAGCAAACAGGTAAGACACACACAGGCAGGCAGGGTGATAAAAGGTGACACAAATCAGGCAGACAGGAACAAAACAGAGCAGACAAGACTAAATCATGACACATTTTCTCCCACAGAGATTCCATAATGTCATCATTCAGTATCCTTGCTTCATTGCCGGAGGATCATTTCCAGTGTTCGATCTGTCTGAACATCTTCAATGACCCGGTTACGACACCCTGTGGTCACAACTTCTGCAAGACCTGCCTCAGTGGGCACTGGGACAGGAGTGATTTATGCCACTGCCCGATGTGTAATAAAAGATTCCACGTGAGGCCAGAGATCTCCACAAACATGGTCATTGAGGAGATTTCAGTCCAAATAAAGAAGAGGAAACTTGATAAACCTGAAAGTGCTGATGCACCGTGGCAGGTAACGTGCGATGTGTGCACAGATGCAAAGTGCAAGGCCCTGAAGTCCTGCCTAGTGTGTCTGACGTCGTACTGTGAAGCCCACCTGGAGCCTCACCAAAGAGTTCCCTCCCTGATGAGACACAAGCTAATGGACCCGGTGGAGAACCTGGAGGAGAGGATGTGTGAGAAGCACGAGAGGATCCTGGAGCTTTTCTGCAGGGATGAGCAGGTGTGCATCTGTCTGCTGTGCAGCGAGACAGACCACATGTGCCACGAGACGGTGCCTGTTGAAGAAGAAGGGGCTCAACAGAAAGTAAGAATAGTTTTATTTTGTTAAATGCCTCCGAGAGTAAATTGATTTGTAAATGACCTTTCTGTCTCCAAATTCCACATCTTAGGAAAATATTGATTCCAAGAAAGCAGAGATCAAAATTATGATTGAGCAGAGAATGGAAAAGATAAAGGAATTTACAGAGTCTTCTGAAATAAGTCAAGTGAGTACTGGGGGAAAAAATTGCACCTGCATTGTTTTACACTTTAATATAATCCTGTGCTAATATACCATGCTTTTATTTATTTTTGTTAGGAAAAAACAAAAAAAGAGATTGATGAGAGTGATAAGCTCTTCAATACTCTGATGAATCATGTACAAGTGACTCACACTAAACTGAAATCAAACATCGAGGAGAAGCTCCGAAAATCACAAGACAAAGACGAAGCGATGATTGAAGAGCTGCAGGAGGAGATCACACAACTGCAGAGCAAGTACTCTGAGCTGGAGGAGCTTTCACAAAGTGACGATTACCTTCACCTTCTGCTGGTCAGGCAACACTCAAATTATATGTCCCCTTTATTTCCCTCCCTCCTGTAGTATCTTTTCCCTGCTCCTAACCTCACTCACCTCAAAGATGAGATGTAAGGAAGTGAGATACAAGGATAGATCAAAGCGAATCACGCTGTATTTTTAAATTTGAAGTAGTAAGTGATGGGGGGCCCAATCAATTTGAGGAATATGAGGGCAGAAGATATATAAAATAAGAAAAATGCAGTTAATTTTCCAAGTAGTTTTGTTGACAAAAACTAATCAAACCTTCGGCACTACTTATATGAGCCAGAAAGTGTAATTCTGGCTCATATAAGTAGCACTGAATGTCTGAATCCAGTTTTACACTATTAAAATTGTTTTCTTCCTTCTGGAAGTAGTAGCCTGTTGATTTTGGAGGGGAATAATGTTTCTCTTTAAACCCTAAAAATGGCTTCCCACCTAACACTTTATTTTAGGGGTTGAAAATGTCCATCTAATATTCAAACAAAAACCTGATTTGATGCAGAATGATATTTTTGGGAAATACGCTTATTTGCTTTATTATATTTATTTATATTTAAGACTGACAAACAAAGGGATAACAGCCAGCCAGGCTCTGTCCAATGGTAACAGAATCGGCCTACCAGTACATCTAAAGCTCACGTTATATCTTGTCTGTCCAGAAACCAAACTGAAAAGAACAACACTTTGGTTATGTGCTGGACTATTTCTTGGCCGGGTGCAGTGACTTAACTGTTATGAAGAAAGCTTTCTTCACAAAATGTTGAATTATTCATTTGAGTGAGACAGTGTTTTAGACACATGACTACAGGGGAAATGTCTGCTTGGCTGCAGATGGTTGACTTAAAAAAAAAAGATTAAATATAGCCCAGTACCACTCATGATCGTGTGTTTGTGAATCATTTCAGACGTTGCAGGCCCTGGGTAATGTATCAGCCACCAAGAACTGGTCTAAGATCAGGGTTTACTCAGACCTGTGTTTGCAGACGGTGAGGAGAGCCATGACTCATCTTGTGGACACTTTTCAATCCGAACTGAAAACTCTGACAGAAACGGGTAAATATTTGTTGCATTTGGTTCATCAGTGAAGAAGTCTGTATTTTTATGAGTTTCCCATATCTGTGCTGTTGTGTTTGACAGAACTGACTAGGATGAGACAATACAAAGGTGAGATCATAAATACGTTTACATTTCTTGTTGATTAAATTCACACAATATTACCAAAGATGAGAGCTTTAACTAAACTTTATTTCCTCAGCATCAGTCACCTTTAACGCAGCTACTGCTGGCTGCTGCCTTGTGGTGTCCGAATTTGGGAAACGGTTGAAGTACTGCAGAACTGCAAGCCCCTCATTGTCTGATGACTTGGAGAGGTTTGACTGTCCCATGATCTTGGGGACGACGGGCTTTATCTCTGGGCGTCACTACTGGGAAGTTCAAGTAGGCCTGAGAACTGACTGGGATGTTGGTGTTGCCAAGGAAACAGTACCCAGAACAGGGAAGATCCCTCTGAAAAGAGAAAATGGCTTCTTCGCCATAGGAAAGAGGGGTTTAGATTATCAAGTTCATTGCACACGCGACACGGCCCTTCACCTTTGTCCCAGGCCAAGAAAAGTAGGAGTGTACGTGGACTATATGGAAGGCAGAGTCTCTTTCTATGATGTGGATAGGAAGTTGCACATTCACTCTTTCACACGAGAGTCTTTCAAAGAGAAACTGTTCCCGTACTTCTATCTGTACGGCAGATACAAGAAATCGGAGCCTTTGATAATTACCTCTATGGAACATCAGGTATCTGTTTTTTCTCTCTGGTCCTCCCTCCAACAAGCTAAAAATAACTCAACAGTATAAATTTGTTGCAAGGTCAAACATCCAAGAAGGTCCTCTAAGATTAAACCCTGTAAAATC
Organism: Micropterus salmoides; assembly: GCF_014851395.1. Lineage (NCBI taxonomy): Eukaryota > Metazoa > Chordata > Actinopteri > Centrarchiformes > Centrarchidae > Micropterus > Micropterus salmoides. The sequence continues at coordinate 30,979,401 of NW_024041150.1, forward strand.
CACTGAATGAATGATTGTCCGCCCCACCTGCCTGTTCTACCTTTGTGCACTCACTGTGCAATAAATATTTTCTGGGGGAGTGGCTTTGGAGGGAGGCGGTGTTGGATTTTTTCAGTTGGATACTCTCAAAATGTAGCCATCTCTTGCTAGTTCTCCAGTGTTACCTACCCCAGCTTTAATTACTGTTACTAGGCCTGTCAGTTTTTCCATTGTTGCATGCTATTTTGCCAACTTAGTGATTGTCTGGCTAGATTTGACAATTTTCTAAAATTCATTTAAGTATACAGAGTTTATGAGCGTTTACAAGAGTGCGTTTTTCCAGTGTCTCTCTATTCATGATATTAAAGTTCCACTATACAACTGCTTACATAAAATGTTTTTTCAGATATAGATTTTTAAGTTTTAAATTTAAATGTGTGATTTAAATGAGTTGGATTTAGATGCATTTTGATTGCTGCTTGAAAATTAATTGATAAAGCTAGTTATAGTCAGTTAAGTTTAGGTTGATTTCATTCTTTTTACTTTCTTTTTGTATAATATTGACAGTCAGAATGTTGTGGAGGTATGAACAGCAATGTGTTCACTTCACTTACTGTTGTATGTACGGAAGTGCGTTTGAATGGTGATCCTACTGCTTAGCTAAGGGAAAAAAGTTAATGAACTACGTAGTCAGTGGCTATGAATCTTTGAATTGAACTGAACAAAGTAATTCAAATGAGCAAAGCGATTTGTGATTTCCACCTCTAATATTACATGACGGTTTGCATTTTTTATTTAATTGAAATGCCACCTGTGACCCTGCAAACTAATGTAATTAGTTAATGATGTACTCCTCAGCCTGGAAGTAACACTAATACTAATGTATACTAGTGTAGGTAGCAAGCTTGTAAGCTGGTTGACAGTGGAAGCTTAGCTATTGAAAACAGAAAAACACAACTGGTTTTGGAAAGGCTAACTCTTGTCGAGTACTTACTACTGCCCCATTCACACGCTTCAGTGTGTGGAGAATGCCAAGGCACAGACCTGTCGCACATAGTTACAGTTATGGTTACTGAATTATTATCAATAATTGGCATCCTCGCAGCTTACACTTTCATTACAATGACTACAAATGATTACTTATTAGGTGAAAGTACAATCAACTGTAATGTTTTAGAAATTATTTTGCAATGCAGTCATGAAGTTGTTTTTCTTTTCTTTCTTTATTATCCTTCTATGAACATATTTTCTTCTTTAGAATAAAGATGGAATAAGGTATTATTATGTGTGTTTGCATTATTAAAATAAAGATTAATGTTTGTTGCCCTTTTTTGGCGCTGCAGTTCAGTTGTTATTCACCACCTGCTTTATCAAATGTTTGTGGGTTTATGAGCATCCAGGAAATGACAAAGAGTCCAAAGAGCCACCCACTGCTTTCTGGGCAGTGATAGGTGTGTCTTTACCTTAACAGAAGAAGGAGTAACACAACACTGTTAGAGCCTCAGGAAAGACAAGCTGGCAGTAGCACAAGAATGGTATGTGAGTTTTATATTTCAATTTTAATTTTCTTGTGTTTATTAGTAAGGTTTAGAAGTAGATTTATGTCAAATGGACATGCTGTGTGCTTGTCATTAAAGTAGATGAGTGAGACAGTTTCACTTTTAGCCAGTCAGGATATTTAGACTGACATGTCAAAACATAAATCTAACATAAATGTGTTTTTACTGTATGTAATTCTGACAAATGTAGCAATTAATGTAACATCTTAAATGGAACTTTTACCAGGATAACAGAAAATACTTCAATCTGATGGGCCAGCGGCTGTGTAATATTTTGGAAATAACACACGGCTCTGACGTAGTTTCCTCACCACTCTTCTGAACAGATTCCAGTCTATGAGTAACACTCATAGCAGGAAGGTTATTCATTTCATATGTCAGTCTTATATGGCTTCTACTTGCTGAAGCAGGAAAATAATGTTCAGTACTAACAGAGAGTCTCCAATGAAAGATTATCTTCCTACCAGCAATGGACAAACGATACTTCAATACTTAAGAATATTGCGTTTTTTGTTTATTGACTTCTGTATAATTTTAATTATTTAAATGTAATGTTTTTTATTTGAAAAGGGACAATGTACATTGTCTAAACAATCCAATACATAAAAAATACACACGAGTTAGCTGAAAGCCTAGTTTTCATCTGCAGTCCCTTTGCCTGACGTTGTTATAAACCCTAGAATAATAAAAAATAATATGTACAGAAGTTAAAAACATACTACATTGTAGTAAAAAGCATATACAGTTAAACAACGTGAGTGGACATATGCCTACGGTCATGTTAAAAGTGAATACAAAGAATGACAGTGTTGGTTCTCAATAAGCCATATAATCTACCCTCCCTCCCTCCTGTGTGTGTGTGTGTGTGTGTGTGTGTGTCAGCCAATCCACATTGTCTTTAATGTAAAAAGAAGTTTCTCCGACATCAGAAATACAGTTAGACATGTTTATTGTCCAAATTGAGTGTGGGAGGAAACAGGAGTACCCGTAGTAAACCCACGCCAAGGCAATGAGAAACTCCACACAGAAACAAGAGTCGGACCCCTGTGACCCTGACCTTGATTCTGTTGGGTCACAGTGTTAACCACTGAGACACTGTGCAGCCCAACACATGTCTGACAGGAGAAATTGCTGCAAACCTCCACCTGCAGCTGCTGGTGTGCTGCTTTATGAAATTAAGTTAACTTGTTAACTTAGGTTCGGGAGCGGGGCCACGCCTCAACCACACCTCCAATCAACTGTCAGGCTACATATACCTCTCAGCGTGCCCCACTTTATTCTGATTGCTCGACGCAAGACAGGCAACAATCCACGCTCAACAGCACACGGTTTCAGATCGCTCGATGCAAGACAGACAACGATCCACCTTCAACAGCAATCTGTTTCAGATCGCTCAACCCACCCTCCCTTTCCCTTCATCTATTCATCTCTACACACATCCGCTCATCTTCTGTTCCCTCCATCCTCTCTTCCCCGCTCCCCTCATCCTTTTACCCCCCCATCCCTTCATCCCTCATCCCTGCTCCCTTCATCCCCTCATTTCTTCCTGTTCAATCAGGGCACAGCTCTCTCATGTCTCATCTAGGTAACGTCTGGGGGGCTTGAAATAAGCTCGGGCGAAAACACTTCCGAGACGGAACCCCCACACTGAGTCTCCATGCCCAGTCTCCTGTACACCCTCTCAGACCAGCCTATCAGACGACATCCTTCTTCCACCATCACCCTTCCCCTCTACATGCATTAATCCATCCTCCATAATCCATGCATTCCATATTCGCATGTACCTCTAAATCACACACTGTTGTGGCGTTGTCCTTGCCAGTGAATGGGTGCAATTAAAAAGAAGGCGGCCAGTGAACCTGCAACAAAAACCCCGACCTGGAGCACATCCCTCCAGGGACCGGAAGGGGCAGCCTCCTCTGTGACCCGAGCAGATAAGTCTTTGATGTGGGCCTGCAAAGACTGGACAATGGCTGCATCCACAACTGGATCCTGTAATAATCTAACAGACTCCAGCGGGCGCTTACCGCAGAACTTCTTGGTGGTCGTCCAGCTAGTCCCTCCACTGTCTGGTTTAGCAGTCTCTTTGTGTGGGCGACCCATTCCTCCTGGCTGCGGTTCTGCAGTGCGTGACACTTGATCAACACTCTCGCTGTCAGCAGGGTAACAAACAACCGGAGCCGGTTCTCACTTTCTGCCTCGGTCGTAGACTCACTGCCAGAGGCAGGAGGATCAGCAGACTCCGTAGGTGTTTGAGGTTGGTCCATGGTGACCTCAGGGGTGTTTTCCTTCTCTGGGATTGTCTCTGATATATCTTCTTCAGATTCGGCACTTGTTTGTGGTTCTTCCATTTCTCTCCAGTAGTTTCTGGTGTGAGAGCTGATCCTGAATGTGGGAAAGTCTGTGCTGCTGATGTGACTTAGATTCACAATGTGACACACACACACACACACACACACACACACACACACACACACACACACACACACACACACACACACACACACACACACACACACACACACACACAAAGAAGAAGAAGAAAAACACTTATAACTAAAAGTAACAGCTCCTTATAACAATCACAATCAACTTTGCTCTTAATCATACCATTTACGAAGCTCGCTCATTGCCACATGCAGTATGATCTGATCTCCTTTAAGTCCCATTTTAAAACATACTTTTAGAGAGAATTTCCTGATTTTAGTTATCTAAGTTGTCTTTTACTTCCAAATGTTTTTTCTTGTTGTCATGTAATGTGGTCTGTTTTTATTGATTTCGAGACATGTGTTTTATGTTGCTGCCTTTGTGAAGCAGCTTGTAACATGAATTTTGAAAAGTACTCTATACAATTATTATTATTATTATTACCTATACGTGTGAATGCCCTACTGACTTCTGAGTTTAACTGAATTGCTTTGTAATTTGTTTTTTCAATAGCTATCCCAGACTACATAAATCTTCTTTAAAATAGTCATAGTCTAATACAGTACATATTAAAAAGTTTTCTCAATGTTTTGCTGTAGTTTTAACATCGCCTCCTTCCTTTGAGGCTGAGATTCTAATTTAAGTGGCTTGGCTCTGCATTATTCAGCATTCAGTAACAGCAGCATGGCGTGTCAAGCCCCACAAAGACTAAGACAAAATGTACTCACACTTGTCCATCTGGGTTGGGTTCCTGCCACCAAAGCCAAATATGTGTGCTAATACAAGTCTTTGTTTTCTGTACAGATACAGTACTGTAATTAACAACAAATGGAATACACCTGAACATCATCTGTGCATGCTGATACCACACCAAATCCGACCACAGGTTGCATGCATGTGTGTGCAATTTTGACCTAATGTCAGAGCCTTCTAAGTGCTGCATCTGCCTGGATGAGTTCACCAGCCCTGCTTTCCTCCCCTGTGGACACTGTTTCTGCCTGGGCTGTATAGGTGAATACTGGAGGATCCAGAGGGCCTGTCAGTGCCCCCTCTGCAAGGCCATTTTCCCCACCAGGCCACATCTTAAAACAGACCAAACACCACATGCTGGTGCTCCAACTGAGGAAGAAACTGTGCCTTTAAAAGCTGGAGAGGTTGCCTGTGATGTCTGCGCAGCAAAGCATCGAGCTGTCAAGTCTTGCCTGGAGTGCCTGGCCTCATACTGTGCTGCTCATCTGGAGCCGCATTACCGGAATGAAGATCTTGGGCGCCATCTTTTGATCAGTGTGGTGAAGAACCTGGACGACTCTGTATGTAGACTGCATGGAAAGCAGTTAAACAGGTTCTGTAGGAGTGATCAAACATGCATTTGTGCCATGTGTGCCCAGACAGACCACAGGGGCCATCACATTATTTCTATTAACAAGGAAGCCACAAAGAAAAAGGTAATAAAAGCACCACACTGAGAATCATTAAAGAGTTATGTTTTTTTTTGTGTTGCACTACCAACACTAGTGAATTCTTTACAGATTTTGTCAGCCCAAACGTTGGACTTTTTAACTTATTTAAAGTTGCAGGGTGGGAGTAATGTTTGAGAGAAGAAATATCCCTGTTCCTCTCACAAATGATAAGTTGAATTCCCAAGCAATTAAACACACTGCTTGTCATTGTAATATACCAAGGGGTTTTGCTGCTGAAACATTAAGGTGGTATGACTAGTAGCTTATGATGGCTGATGTGTAAGCTTTGGCAATACTATTGATATTCATGCCAATAAAGTGAAATGTTTGAATTATTATTCTTTAGAATTTAATTATGTTCTTTAAAAACAGCTAAACAGTAAAGCATGATCCCGTAACTGTTCAGCAAAAGTTACACTGTATCTCTTTAATTCACTCCAACATAGGTTTAACCAACAGGAAATAAATCAAACCAATACAAAATACTGGACACATCTGTTTATTTTTCACAAAATTGGTGTGAAATCTGCTTCCATACTTATTCATGGTTTCATGGTAAGCTAAGGTTTTCAGCTATTGTCTCGTAATGGCATATTGTGTCTGACCACTTCAGTAGAATGAAAGAGAAAACAATGTGGAGAGGGAAGAATAAACATATTTTCTATGACAATGAGCTACTATTTGGTCTCAGTGGTGAGAAACAAGCGCAAAATATGTAAAATGGCATGACATTTTTTTTTTCATTTCATCACATATTTATACAAAAATACCACAATTTACACATAGCGTCTTTGAAAATACTCAAGAAATCACACTGTTCATCGCATATTTATATAAAAATACCACAATTTACACATAGCGTCTTTGAAAATACTCAAGAAATCACACTGGATGTGAGTTGAAGGTTTCAAAATCTCCATAGTGTAAAAATGGGTCTGTTTTACATCAACTGTCAAAGGAATATAAGAACTTATTGACATTATCTGTGATGGGGGTGGGAACGAGATTGCAACATGCTTTAGAGTTTTAATGTTTAGAGAATGGTGCAACAGTGACATTGCAGATTGGTTTCTGGTACACTGTGTCTGTAGCTTGTCACATGCCACAGCAGTTCTCGTCTCTTAACGCAATGTTTTTTTTCACAGGTTAAACTAAGACGGGCAAGGATGAAGCTTCAGCAAGCCATTCAAGAGAGACTGAGTAAAGTTGAGAAAATCAAGCTGTCTGTAGACCTCAGTGGAGAAAACCCAAAAGAGGCCTGGGCACAAAATAAAGAGCTCATCAGACAACTGGAAGAAGAAATCTCTGAGCTGCAGAAGAGAAACACTGAACTGGAGCAGCTCTTGCAGACTGAAGACAGCCTTTACTTCCTACAGGTCTGCAGTGTTCGACAGTCAACAGATCACCAGCACACTGCGACTTCTTAATGATTGGATGAAGATGTTGATGTTTCACCTTCAAGAGCACTAGAAAAAATGTTTTTGTTTTTTTTATAAAATAGTTAAATAATCAAAAGCAGAATACTTTGTTGGACGGTGTGTTTACTTCAAAGGAATAGTTTAGGGAAATACGCCTTCTGGTGGAGAGTTTGAGGGGGAGTTCAATACCACTCCCACATTAAATATAAGGCTACAGCCATCTTTTAGCATAAAGACTGGAAACTGTAAGACCATCTATCTTATAGCACCTCTAAAGAACATAGCTAACATGTTATATTTCATTTGTTTAATCCATACAAAAACAGAAGTGTAAAAATGACAATTCACCATGTTATGGGGGTTGTGTTATTAATAATAATAATAACAATACATTTTATTTCTATAGTGTTCTTCAGGACACTCAAAGACACTACAAAATCAATAGGAAATAGTGAAAATATATAAATATAAAATATGTGAATAAGTGAATAAGTGTATTTCCCAATAGACAAACTGTTTTAACAGATTACTTTTTACTGTGACTATTTAGCCTTTTTTTTTTATTAAAAAAAAATTATGCGCAAATGAAATATGACTGGTGATCTGTAGAGATTTAAAGCAAACAGTAAACCTTAAAAACTACAATAATTGTCAAACGGGAAAAAAAAAAAAAAACTCAACTTGATCCAGGGTTTGGCCAATAGCTCACTGAGAATATATTGTATGAATGTAATTTATGCCTGGATGGATGATATAATTTATTTTACAGATTATGTGAGCTCACGTAAAGTATTTCAATGTTTATGTCCCCCCCCTTTAAGACAAATGGAAATGTCAAACCCAAAACACTGTAGGATACTTATGCAAAACAATAAAGTGAACTTTTGAGTAAAAATAACAGATATCAATACTTTTTTGTTTTTTTTGAGTATTTGCCTTAAATACTGTAAATGAAACTTATGGACAGAAATCACTTTCACTTTATCATTGCAACATTAACATTGTGCAATAGTTGTAAACATAAAACCTCAGAGTTCCCAGAGAAACCTTTGGGTCCAACATTTGATGTGTGTGAACTTGCTCAACAAGCAGCACACCCTGCAGCAGACAGAAAAGATTGATTTGGTTGCTTATTTGCATGATGACGTGCCTCTTTCTGTGGAGAGGAAGTCAGTGAGAGAGCTTTTAAAAAGAAATGAAACTTAACAGAGAGAGGAAGTCTAAAGTGAAGGACACGCACACACTAGGTGGGAGTAAAGAGAGAACGAGAAAGAAGCCTGACATAAGGATCATCTCAATTGCTGAAAGGTAATACTATACACATACACATTATACACATCTAAGGTTTTTTTTTAAATCACATAACATTCTTTTAGATATGCTTCTTAAATCAACAGATCATTGCTTTAACTCTTCTAACCTCAGCTGACTACTGGTTAATACCAATTACTTGTTTTAATAGAGATTACTTTACAGTGTGAAGAACTTAAACTTATGTTAAATTAAACTCCAGTGGGTTCACTGTGGTGGTTTAGACAGGGGCTTTTACCTCGGTAATGGTGTGGGGAAAGTGTTTGTTCATTTAGTCTCAACGCTTTTGTAGCTTTCTGCTATTGGGATTTAACACACACTGAATGGCTGAATTATCCAGTGGGTGTGTCACCAGTAATACCTTAGAGCTGCACCGGTATCTATGTTTCCTTGTTGTGCAGAATGAATTATCCTTTGTCATCTTCACTTTTGAAATCGTCCAATAAAAAGCCAAATAAATTATGACATACAAAATAATCTTTTTATTACCTGTACATAGTGTACATATTGGCCATTAGAGTAGGTTGATACCCCGTATGTTAAATCTGTTGAGTTTAATTGTCAGATTGCAAGTACTTACTGCATAATTAAAGCACAGATATGTCAAACACCAATACACTGATCGATCAACAACTGAAAAGCAATACTTTCTTAACTTTTGAAAGAGGAAATAACACAATCTCGCTCTTCCTCTTAAATGAAAAGTTGAATTAAGCAATAATGACAACTTTACTCAATTCAGCACACTCAAGGGTTTTGCTGCTCTGGTATGACCAATAGCTCAAAGTGTTAGCAAATTTGAACTAGATATTACTGTGTAGCTTACACTAGAAAATAGAGTAAATTCACTGACATTTACTCTTATATTGTTATGTAATGTTATGTTATATAATGTTTTACTATTATCCTGTAATTGCCCCTTTATGGCAACAGTCGATGCTGTCCAACAAGTTACATGCTCTTTTCACTTTCAGTAATCAATTATTCATGGTACATTTAGACACATATTTGAGTACAAAGCAAAAACATCTGCAGTTACCATCTTTGAAATGCCAGACGTGACCAACATTTTAATATGATGCATAACATTTCTAATTGAGTAACCTCATAATGCTCTCTTTAAGCAGATATGGCCTCCGCTCAAGCATCACCCAGCGAGCCCCGCTTACTGGAAAAACATCTAATTTGCTCAATCTGCATGGATCCATTTGTGGATCCTGTCACTACAGCGTGTGGCCACTCCTTTTGTAAGGAATGTCTAAACCGCAACTTTATGTACAACGACACAGTGTGCCCCCTATGCAAGCAGCATCAGAACAGAATGCCAAACGTTAACATCATCCTGAGAAACATTGTCGAACAGATGAAAAAGACCGTGGAGAAAGACGATGATGAGTACACTGGGGCGCCTGGCGAAGTGGCCTGTGACATTTGCACAGAGAGAAAGCTGAAGGCTATAAAGTCCTGCCTTGTGTGTCTTGCCTCGTATTGTACAGCCCACCTGGAGAATCATTCTTCAACTGAAAGACTGAAGGGCCACAAGTTGGTGGAACCTGTTGACAACTTGGACGAGAGGGCCTGTCTGCAGCATGGACGCCCCTTAGAGCTGTACAGCAGGAAGAAGGAGAGATGCATTTGTGTACGCTGTATGGAAGAAGGTCAGGAGGAGGTTGTTTCTAGTGAAGATGAATGGAACAAGAAGAAGGTGAATTAACTTAAGAAAGGCCCAGTCGTGTATGTTTATAAATTCTAGTCTTGATGCATATTTACTTTAATCCAGTGTGGTATGTTGGATACATTGATAGAACTGCAAACAAGCCAACAAAAACAAATGAGATCTCTGCGTATAAAGTGGTTTTATACATCATGTTAAATCCCAGCGTGTAAAATGAAAAGAAAAATGCTTGAGGTTGGGATCTTTGACTTGCCTTTTTGTTTATTACAGGCTAAGCTCGAAAACACAAAGACAGAGTTGCAACAGAAAATAAGGAAGAGAAAAACACGGGTGGATGAAATTAATACATCTCTACAGAGTTGCAAGGTAAGCTGCAAGGGACACAAACATTACTCACCATGGATTGTCCTGGATTGAAAAGCCCTAACCACAAAACTGACAGTGGTAGCTGAATGTAATTCTTGACCCCACGTATTTACAGCATTCCCATCAGGACAGTTTGTTTAGCTCTTAAACACCAAACCTATTCCAGAAAATACTTGATACAGATTTAGTCAAATTCTCACTAGTGTTGTTGTAGAAACAGACACTTGACACTTGAGGCAAATGTTTCTTCTCACAGATTTTGGACTAATCAACGACCATCAGTGTTGTGGTATAAGTAGCATTTCTCCCAGTTTTGTTAAAGTCAAACCCTGAGTGCAAAGTATGAGACAGAAAAAAGGTAAAATGTCTAATGGACAACACATGCTTTTCTCCTATTTTCAGGACCAGGTGGATAATGAGTGGTGGGATATTGAGAATGTGTTCGCAGCTGTGATTGCTATTGTTGAGGTTGCCCAGGCGAGAGCTCTTCAGCCACTGAAGGACAGGAGGCAGGTTGTAGAGAAAGAGGCAAAAAGCCTCATAGAGGAGTTGGAAGCCGAAATCAGCGTACTTGAGAAGACCATTTCTGAGCTGGACAATATATCTGCGCTTGAGGATCACATCCTTTTTCTGCAGGTGAAGGTTAATGTTTGGCTGACAGTTTCAACACAACTGTACAGCCAGTTTCACATCCCTCAATCATTGTGGGTTGTATAATTAGATCTTATTCACGTGTTAACTTCCTCTTTGTTTGACTTTTTCCCTGTGTCAGAGTTACCCATCTCTTCAAGACCTGGACAACATCAAAGAATGGACAGAGGTAGAGCTTGACACATCACTATCTTTTGGTACCATGAGAAAAACCACAACTACCATGTTGGAAAACATTCAACAGGAACTGGAGAAGCTTACCTCCACTGGTGAGTGTCAGATCATGGTGGTAAATGTTATAAACGTTTGTCTGCTTATTTCATCTAAAACTATTTCTTTACTTCACAGAACTTCAGAGACTTCCAAAGTTTACAGGTGCGTCATATAATCTGTTTCTTCTGACAGTCATCTTAAAAAAATAGTTAAGATCTTATAATTATTTTCAACGTGTAATTAACAGTGGATGTCAAGCTGGATCCATCCACCGCGCACCAACGTCTTGTTCTTTCCGCTGATGGGAAGGAAGTGAAAGATGGAGGAGAAGACCAAGAAGTAGCTGATGCTTCGGAGAGGTTTGATCTGTTTGCCAGCGTCCTGGGGCTCAACAGGCTGACCTCTGGGAAGTCATACTGGGAGGTGGAGGTCAGCAACAAGACGGGGTGGGATCTGGGTGTGGCAAGAGGCGATGCGAACCGCAAGGGGAAACTCTCGCTGACCCCAGATAATGGTTACTGGGTTACTGTACATTATGAAGATGAAAAGTACGCGGCCCTGACAGCACCACCTGTTCGCCTCTCCCTGAAAGAGAAACCTGCGAAGGTGGGAGTGTTTGTGGATTACGAGGAAGGTCTTGTGTCCTTCTATGATGTGACGGCTCAATCTCACATCTACTCGTTTACTGAGTGTTTGTTCAATGACAAGCTCTTCCCATATTTTAGTCCACATGCAAAACAAGATGAGAGAAACACTGATCCTTTGATAATTTCTGCTGTGTCACATTGTTTGCAGGACGTAGAAATGTCCTAAGAATGTGTGAGTTGTCTGGGAGAGGGGGAAAAGGGGGCTGTTCAACCAAAGGTGGTGGTGTAATTAAATCCACTTTTTAAAAATTAATTATAATACTTAATAATACTTAATTATTACGTATTTTTGGTACATTGTAGAGTGACTGCTAGTAGTGTTACAGAGAAATACTTTATTAAGCACATGCATAAGGACGCACATTAGTGCATGAGTGCTTTGGTGGGGTGATAGCTACTCAGTCCTGCCAATGACTTTACACTACACTACAGGTGAGGGTGAAATGCGAAGAAACAAGCAAAACACGAGTTTTTAAATAAAAAAATTTGGTTTTCTTTTATACAAATTTAATGCATATATAACTGACCATTTATATTTTCCATGGCCTTGTTCAAAATGGAACATGCTGTAAAACCAGGGTGAACTTTCATAAACAAACCTGAAGACTTGAGCTCATGCTGTCATATGACCCACCATCACAGCCAAAGTTAAATGCATTCATGTGTTTATCCATTACCTGTTCACTATAATCCATGACCAAACATACCCTCTTAGAAGTTTATAAATACATGACTTAATCACAATGATGGATAAAGAATCTATTGATCTACCAGTTGCCTTCAAGCATGTTAGTACATTTTACACAGGCTCTGGGTTGCAGTTTAAGGTGATGGTGGGAAAATCAACTTAGATTGAAATGTCAAGTGTGTTTGTGGACTACAATATCGTTTGATTATTTACAAAATGTGCTGTAATTATTAATTTTTAAATCTCAAAATAAAAAGATGAAATGAAAATGTTCAATTTGCATCTGGTTCTGGTTCTTTTTTTAAATCCACCATTTGAACAGATCTTTATTGCACATGCAACACTCTTACAGTGTGGTAAAAATCATGTGCTTTAGTCTGACAAAAAAGAGGCGGTTGGCGCCTCTCTTCTTCAGAAACGAAACTTAAAGCACAAAGAGAAAGGAAATATTTGTAGAAGCAGGGAGGCAACAGAGCACAAAAGAAGACGACAAGGTAGGGAAGATATTAATACATTTTCTAATCTCTGGGTCGTTATAATGCTAATTAATTAGCTGAGTTCGTGCAGGGCGCAAGTTTTTGAGCCAGCTTGATTTTGATTGTTACCGGCATGACAAGTAGGTCAAAATAACGGTCATCTTAGAGACTTTTGGTCTCCACGATGTTTGTGGCGATATTAAATCAGTTTAATTCTCACGACCAGATTAAGCTGACCTGGACAGGACTAAAATTCGTTTTTTTGGTAAGTGGCCTAACTCATGCTATAATTAGCAGCCTTCACAACTCCATTAACCTACTGAATATAGCTGCAAACATCTATGAAGAGTGATACATTTTAAATAAGTTATAATTATAAATGCTGACAATTAATTAGAATGGTTGGTGTGCTTGTGATGTCTGAATAGCAGTCCAAAAATAAATTTACTATGACATAAAACACAGAAAGCAGGAAGCAGTACATATTTGTTTTCATTTACATATGTATATAAGAATAATAAATGGCAAATTAAGCCACTTTTAATAATGAAACATTCGATTAATGGAATTGGAATCACAAATATGTGTTCCCAGTCTTGCTCGGTTACCTTAAAATGTTTGTATTGTCAGTGGTGGATGAAGTATTCAGATCCTTAATTTATTGAAGTAGTAAGTAAATTAAAGTAGAAATACCACTCTGTAAAAATACTCCATTACCAGTAAACGTTCAAAACTGTTATGTACATTTTGTGTAAATAGTATCACAAAACTCTTTATAGTACATTATAGTAAAAATAAATGCACTATGCTCTGCCAGGGTCCAATTGTTATAAATTGTAATACGGAATAATTATTATTAATACATTAACACATTCTGTGTCATGTGATTTATATAGACACAAGCCAGACATGAGCCTCCAGGTGTGTCACTGTGGCTGGTCCAAAGTGACGACTTACCATGGCCTGAGAACTCACCAGGGGAAGATGGGATGCACAAAGAGGGGTGTGAAGGTTGAGAGTGAACAGCAGTACATGTGGGGAAATGTGGGGTTTACAAACAATCAAAAGGACCTGCGTCTGGATGTCTACGCCTCTATCAAGACTGGTGGGTGATGCACAAAGATTCCTGATTACACGTTGTGTTCATTCCTCACATTGCCACAAACAACACATACTAAATAACAAGACCAGATCAGTGGGATGAGCGGTAAAAAAACAACAAATTGGTAAATAAAAAATGCCAAAAATGAACATTACTTAGTTAGCCAAAATGGTTTAAAATCTTGCAAGAATAGATGTGGTCGAAATCCAACCCTCAATTATGTCTCAACAGATACAACAGACTACATCTGTTCCGACTTGAGCCTCCAGGTTTGTCACTGTGGCTGGTCCAAAGTGACGACTTACCATGGCCTGAGAACTCACCAGGGGAAGATGGGATGCACAAAGAGGGGTGTGAAGGTTGAGAAGAGTGAACAGCAGTACATGTGGGGAAATGTGGGGTTTACAAACAATCAAAAGGACCTGCGTCTGGATGTCTACGCCTCTATCAAGACTGGTGGGTGATGCACAAAGATTCCTGATTACACGTTGTGTTCATTCCTCACATTGCCACAAACAACACATACTAAATAACAAGACCAGATCAGTGGGATGAGCGGTAAAAAAACAACAAATTGGTAAATAAAAAATGCCAAAAATGAACATTACTTAGTTAGCAAAAATGGTTTAAAATCTTGCAAGAATAGATGTGGTCGAAATCCAACCCTCAATTATGTCTCAACAGATACAACAGACTACATCTGTTCCGACATGAGCCTCCAGGTTTGTCACTGTGGCTGGTCCAAAGTGACGACTTACCATGGCCTGAGAACTCACCAGGGGAAGATGGGATGCACAAAGAGGGGTGTGAAGGTTGAGAGTGAACAGCAGTACATGTGGGGAAATGTGGGGTTTACAAACAATCAAAAGGACCTGCGTCTGGATGTCTACGCCTCTATCAAGACTGGTGGGTGATGCACAAAGATTCCTGATTACACGTTGTGTTCATTCCTCACATTGCCACAAACAACACATACTAAATAACAAGACCAGATCAGTGGGATGAGCGGTAAAAAAACAAAAATTGGTAAATAAAAAATGCCAAAAATGAACATTACTTAGTTAGCCAAAATGGTTTAAAATCTTGCAAGAATAGATGTGGTCGAAATCCAACCCTCAATTATGTCTCAACAGATACAACAGACTACATCTGTTCCGACTTGAGCCTCCAGGTTTGTCACTGTGGCTGGTCCAAAGTGACGACTTACCATGGCCTGAGAACTCACCAGGGGAAGATGGGATGCACAAAGAGGGGTGTGAAGGTTGAGAAGAGTGAACAGCAGTACATGTGGGGAAATGTGGGGTTTACAAACAATCAAAAGGACCTGCGTCTGGATGTCTACGCCTCTATCAAGACTGGTGGGTGATGCACAAAGATTCCTGATTACACGTTGTGTTCATTCCTCACATTGCCACAAACAACACATACTAAATAACAAGACCAGATCAGTGGGATGAGCGGTAAAAAAACAACAAATTGGTAAATAAAAAATGCCAAAAATGAACATTACTTAGTTAGCAAAAATGGTTTAAAATCTTGCAAGAATAGATGTGGTCGAAATCCAACCCTCAATTATGTCTCAACAGATACAACAGACTACATCTGTTCCGACATGAGCCTCCAGGTTTGTCACTGTGGCTGGTCCAAAGTGACGACTTACCATGGCCTGAGAACTCACCAGGGGAAGATGGGATGCACAAAGAGGGGTGTGAAGGTTGAGAAGAGTGAACAGCAGTACATGTGGGGAAATGTGGGGTTTACAAACAATCAAAAGGACCTGCGTCTGGATGTCTACGCCTCTATCAAGACTGGTGGGTGATGCACAAAGATTCCTGATTACACGTTGTGTTCATTCCTCACATTGCCACAAACAACACATACTAAATAACAAGACCAGATCAGTGGGATGAGCGGTAAAAAAACAACAAATTGGTAAATAAAAAATGCCAAAAATGAACATTACTTAGTTAGCAAAAATGGTTTAAAATCTTGCAAGAATAGATGTGGTCGAAATCCAACCCTCAATTATGTCTCAACAGATACAACAGACTACATCTGTTCCGACTTGAGCCTCCAGGTTTGTCACTGTGGCTGGTCCAAAGTGACGACTTACCATGGCCTGAGAACTCACCAGGGGAAGATGGGATGCACACCGAAGGCAGCAAGTACCCCAAAGAAAGAGCAGTACGTGTGGACAAATGAGTGGGAAGAAGTGGATGAAAGGAAACATCAGCCTGCTAAGAGAATGACTGTCAAGAAGGAGGTACACGATCTAGTAGTTACAAGAGGGATATTTAAGGCAGCCAAATTCAGTTTAAAAAAGTAGTAGCCAGTCGCAGTGATGACTCTCTGTTGGTTGGTCCATCTGGATATTAGTATTGTAATTGTGAGCCTGTTAGCATTCTGGTGTTAGCGTTTAGTGTAAAAGTCCAGCTTTTTTTTTTACGCCACCACAACAGTTCACTGTTGTCACTGAGTCTTCATTATGTGGATAATCCATTTGACTATAACTCATTCATTATTTCAGGTATATATTCAGCAGTTGCCATCATTATTGTGACATTGGTATAAGTAATATCAACTTACTTTACAACTTTCACCTTAACCTGACAGAATGTGGCGACGTCCTCAAGCATCAAAGTCTGCAGCAGCTCTGCGGCAATAGCAGCTGCAATTAAGGTGGAATGCAAAGAACGTATGTACAGGATTATAGTTCAGTCAATACAAGAGTTTGCACAACAATCCGAAAAATAAAGCAGCTAAGCATGATACTGACCTTCTACTTTTACCATAGATTTTACTAATTCACAGCACTCTTTTCAAATAGCCACAAAATCAAAGTCACGCCGTCAGCTGTATGATTTCTCCGCTGGTATGCAGGTACAGCATATAACTGTTCCATCAAGAACAAACAAAATACAAAACCAAACAATTAATCTTTAACCAGGATGTAAATGTCTTTCAATTGCAAATGCCATAAATTACATTACAATAAAATTAAATAAGCAATTAATGAAACAGAAAATGATGGAATTCATTTGACATTAAAATGTGCTTTTAAAAGTAAGTGTTTAAAGTTAACAACTGTGTCTTAACACCCTTTGACTCTTTACCTTTAACTGTCAGGATGTGCTAGTGTCACCAAGCTGCAACTCTGTAGCCACAATCAAGGAGGAGCCCAAATCACGTGTGTACAGGGTTATAATTCAGTCAACACAAGATTTTGGGTACAGACTGAAAAATGAAGCAGCTAAGTCTGAGACTATCTCCTTATATTACAGCTTTAGCAATTCCGCAGCAGCCTTTCCGGAAAGACACAAACTCAAGAGCAAGCCATCAGCTGCAGGATTTCTCTGCTGGTGTGCAGGTAAGAAGATTTGTTGGAATTCTTTTCTAAACCCAAGCCTCTTGTGGCATGCGCCTGTTGCCTTTATTGTTTCTGTGATTGTTTTGAAAAGTAAATTTATTTCAATTTAACATTTTTCAGGTGAATCAATCTAGCAGGGAGCGTCCAACAGCTCCCCCTCGTGCACCAGTAGGTCATCTTAAGGAGCAGGACAGACAGGATCACACATTATCAGAGGTATTACACTGTGATAATTACACCATTTACTGTTTAAAACCCTATATTACAATTTTCAGTTGCTCAGCAGGGCTTTCTGTATTTGTTAACACCTCTATGTTGTCCTGACTAAAACCTCCAAATATAGCAAAGCCGTCAGTGTGCAGGCAGCACATTCATTATTAGTTTCATTTCATCTTTCAGATGAATAGATCGGTCAGGGAGCATCCCACACCAACATACCCAGTAACTGTAGTTCGACCTAAGGAGAAAGACAGGAAGCAACAAACACCATCACAGGTACTTAACTGTTTGTTTTAGACATGTTTTTATGTTATGTTTTTTATAGGTACTTTATCCTTATCCTTTTTTATCTACTTGCTTTACTTATCATTTTGGTGATTGTTAAATATACCACTGTTTTAATAGGTAAATTATCAGTATTGCATTACTGAGTGCTTAACATCTTTCAGGTGAAGAAGTTGGTCAGGGAGTGTCCAGCAACCACATCTCCAGCAGCCGTAGTCAAACCGAAGAAAATATACAGGGAGGATCAAACATTATCACAGGTACTAAACTCTTCAGTGTTCAAAAACCTACATTGAAATTTAGATTTTCGCAGGATGGGAAACGTTGCTTGAGTCAGTTTAATACCATGAGTGAACTTAGTTGAGTTACAACTGCTTATGAGTATTTTTAGACCTTGTTGTGACACATACATCGGACACGCTTAACTGCACTTTCAGCGTTTTGAAGGTTTACTCAACATTTAGTGCCAATTATGTTCTGAGATTTTACCTCTGTCAGCATGCCAACACGGAACAGAGCAACTGCGGCTCACAGTTTAGCAATTTTTCTTCTATCTGTTCCCTGACAACCACCAAAATACAAAACCGAAAACTGCCATCAAATGACAAAAGTCAAACAATTAATCTTTAACCAGAATGAAAATTTTCTTGAAAAAGCAAATGCCATAAATTAAATTAAAGTAAATTTAAGTAAGTGTTTAATGTACCAGAAACTGTTGTAATTCATTTTACATTAAAATAGGGCTGTACATAATGATTATTTTTCAAGTCAGTTAATCTAACGATAAATTTTTCGATTTGTCGATTTATCTAACTACTAATGTGAATTCTAAATAAAAAAAATGTTGCATATTACTCGATTAACATACCAATTTATCCCAAATAAATACAAAAATGTCCAATCAATATTTTATTCAATCAATTACATTAGCATAATGACAATAGCATCATATCTTAAAATTAATCCAAATTCCACGTCACTGATTTGCTGTGATAATAATAATAAAAGACATTAATTAGGCTACTTTACTTAAAACTTTAAATGTTTCTGACATGGATTTATTTCAATATTGAGTAATATGCAGTATGATAATCAAATGTATTTCTGCATCAGTGTGGGGCAAAGAAAACAACTGAAACAATTCACAGACTCTGCAGACAGTCACAGATTGTCTGTAATGTTACTTCAGCTGTTTTCTCGCTCATACGTGGAAAATATGAAATGGCCAAACGTTAGTTGACACACGGTGTAACGTTACGTTATAATGACAGCAGAAGGGCAGAAATTACTTTTAACATGAAGGCGATGAAGCAATAAGTAATTTACGATGCTGTCGTTGACGTCAAAGTGCTCACTTTACGTGTTCATTTCCCTTTACATATTCATGGATAGCAGTTGTGTTGCAGTGAAGCTATTTCCAATTTACAGAGGTCACGGAGCAGTACGTTGTTGAATGTCTGTCTAAAATACTCCCAAACTTTAGACGGTCAAAGACGGAGTGGGGGGAATCCCTGCCGGATACAGCGAAGCTTCAATCCATGTAATGCGAGTTGACGTATTTACGAATCGCCCCAGCCCTACATTAAAATATTCTTTTACAATAAGTGTTTAAAGTTAAAAACTGTGTGTGTGTGTGTTTTTGTGTGTCAGCTTTCAAAATGCTATGCTATTGGGCTCTACAATAGGACCAATTTAGTTGCATATGCTCCTAAAAATAGATACCTGCGAACTGGTGAAATGATTCACGAGCACTGTGTGGGAGTAAAGATTACTACCGTATTTTGCTCCGCAGGGCTTTCTGTGATTGTTATCACTTTTATGTTGTCCTGACTAAAACCCCAAATATAGCATATAGAACATAAAGCATATTAAAAACTGCTAATGAGCATTTTTTATTTGCTGTGACACAGACACATCCGTCACCTTTGGCTTCAACTTCAGCATTGGGAATTGTGTCAACTGTCAACTTTGTCAACAGGCACTTTGTATTCAACTGTGAATTGACAAGACATTCGTTATTCGTGTGTGTGTGTGTGTGTGTTTGTGTTTTCATTCAAGGCAAGGCAAGAGAGACTTAAATCTGAATTACAGCAGACAATTAAGGAGAGAGGGGAAAACATGAGTGAAATCAGACCGGCAGAGAGAGCCCGCGAGGTAAACAGAAACATTTTGTTACTTTTCACCGTGGATTTGCAGTTTGATTGATCAGATATCAAATCAACCATTAAAAAAGTACTGTAACGTGCAATTATTGCTGCCACTTAAAATTATTCTGTTTTCATTCTGTTTAATGAAACTTTAAGCAAACTGATGGTGGATATTGAATGTATGAGATCAGACAATGCCCTAAAAAGAAAAAGATATTAGTGTAAAGGAATTTGTCATACAAATAAACACAACAGTGTGAAACTATATTGAAAAAAGCCTTCATCAAATATACATTTTATCCATGTGGAATGACTCAGATATGATTTACTTTCCACCTCTTTCTGACAGAGTGTCCCAGATTCAGCTAGTACCAACACCCAAACAAATTCTGCAGCAGCAGAGGCCACAACAAAGGAGGATCAGAAATCATGTAAGTAGTAGTATGGTTTTATTTATAACACATGGGATTGCTAAATAATCAAAAAAGCAAAGCAGTTACTGTCTTCTTTCTTTTCAGTGTGTAAAACTACACATCCTGATTTCTCCACAGGCATGAAGGTACCTATTGTGCTGAATCTTGATTCATTAGAATGTTTTGTGGTGAAAAACTAATTTTACAACAACTGGAAACACATTCAACTTTCACTTTTGCCTCTTTAGTTCTTATATTTCCCTTTTGGGTTTTTGATGTTATGTGCACACTGTTGTAGTTGGTTTCCCTGCTAATAGTGCAGTAAAGTTTATAATGTTACACTGCATGTTTAACATGTTCAGGTGAGGGAACTGGTCATGACGTTTTCAGCTACCACAACACAGGAAACAGCAGTTCGACAGAAGAGGAAATGCAGAGAGGTAAAACAACTGTCAGAGGTAAGACCCTCTGTAAATGGTACTTTTCAACTACCTGAGGTGCCAGATGGGAGAAGCTTTGGTAGAATACAGAAAGTGGTCAGTCCTGTATTTTAATAGTTTGTTATTTCATTCTTTGTGACCTTTCTGTTTTTGGAATTTATTTGTTGGATACTTGAGTGCTTACTATGTTTCAGGTGACGCATTTAGCCCAGAAGCTTTCAGCTACCACAACACAGGAAACAATAAAGGAGCAAAAACCATCACAGGTTCGTACCTGTATTGCATTGAATCAATGGCAATGTCCATCAGTTGGTCCACCATCAACAAATGTTAGATGGGTTGCAATGACATTTTGTACTGACAGTAATGGTTCCCAGAAGATGAACCCCAATATTAGACAGTATTTATCATTTGAGTCTGTTTTCAAGCAAAAACCTCAAACCTTCTTTCAGTTTTCAGCTTCTCCAGTGTAAAGATTTGCTGATTTTCTCTGATTTCCATCATTACAAACTGAATCTCTTTTGGTTTTAGACTGTTGTTCAGACCAAACAAGACATCTGATGACGACCCATTGGACCATGGGCATTATTCCCAGTTTATTGATGAATTGCTTTATCTAAAAAATAATAAGCAGATTAATCACTGATAAAAATAATCATTAGTTGCAGGCTTAGAATATATACTGTAACGACAAAATAACAAAGTGATATCCCAAGAAAATCACGAATGTTGTATTAGAAATATCAGTGCAGGTTAAATAACAAAATACACAAATACATTTTTGCAAAGCAGGAAAAGGTATTCTAGCAAATGCTTCAGATATTAAAAACCTTTCACCACTCTCTGAAAGAATGTGCGAGAAAGTGCTGCCATCCAAGTGAATCCCGCATCAGCAGAAGCCATAGCTGAGGAGGATCCCACATCATGTATGTATAATGGTTAATTAATAGATAATAAGGAGAATAAAGGAAATGTGTGGGACAGTGACCATTCTCTCTTTCAACAGCGTCTGAAACTGCACAGCTCTCAAATTTCTCCACTCGTGTGAAGGTACAGCTGAATTTTGAAATTCTGGAAGGTCATCAACTACTTATAACACATTCAGCCTGATAGACTATTTTTAAACAGTGCGTTGTTACATGCACACTTTGGTTTAATGTTTCTCCATTGCACTTTTCCGAACAATCATAAATTGTTATTACAGTATGTTTTCATTACTGATCTGTGTCCAACTTGCATTGAATGTTTCAGGTGAAGGAATTGGCCTGGATGTTTTCAACTAACACAACCCAGAATACAGCAGTCCGACCCAAGGGGAAACACCAAGAGGAACAAAAGGTAGTGGACTCTCTATAAATCAATTTTTTCATATCACTAAGGAACCAGAAAGTTAAAAAAAAAAACATAATACACTTTAGAGACTATAGATTTAGTATTACTTGTGTAATTCACTAATAAAAGTTAATCAGATGCAGGCCATCTTAATTCTATAGTTTGTTATATGATTGCATAAAAATAAAAAATATCAAAATGATAGCTAGCGTGTTTACAGGTGGTTAGGGTTTGAGGTGGTTGCTAGGATATAATCATTAATAAGTTAGTTAAATACTTAAGTGCTTGTTATCTTTCAGGTGAAGCGTTTAACCCAAACACTTTCAGCTACCACAGCCCAGGAAGGAGCAGTCCACCCAAAGGAGCAAGAGTGGGAGGATAAAAACCTATCACAGGTACAGCACCAGTGCCTAGATTGTACTGTTTTTAGCTACGCTGGTGTTGCTCTAGTGTCGGAAATGTCGGTCCTGGCTCCGCTTTATTACTGTTATGGCCCAAGAGACAGAACAGATACAGAAGGCTGGGGATGATAGTGTGTTGCTGAGGAGCAAACTGTGACAACTATTGGTATCACTCAGAGGATCAGTTTCCTTTCTGTACTCATTTGCTTAAGGAGTCACATGACATTGCTGTTTACCTGCCATTTACCTGTTTCTAAAGTCTGGATCTAACTAACTTAAATCTTTCAAATTCAGTTATTAACATTGTGTAGGTTTAAACTAATCCCTCTCCTTCTTCACATTTGGTTTTGTGAGTGTCAGTGCTGCCATTCTACTTGTACATATAGATACGTTTGATTGAAGTGGTGCCTGCACATACTTACTTAAATGCGCTGTTGTGTAAAATTGATCAAGGTAAGACAGGACAGAATCACAGCTGACGTAAAACACAAAACTCAGATGAGAGAACAAAAGGTGGCTCAAGGTAGATAATCGGTAAATGTAGGTTCCTGCAGAGATTTTGAACTGTTTAGTTTGGTATATTATTCTTTTGTTCCGATATCTTTTGATACTTACACTGCTGTAAGCACTGTCTGTCACCCTTTTCAGGGCAGCTTGAACGCTGAGTGGCTGGAGATCAACGGTGTGCTCTCAGAGGTGGTGAGAGTTGTAGAGGATGCTAAGCAGAAGTCTGCAGACCTTTCATTTTCCATCCGTACTTTCAGAGCAACATCAAGCATGATGGAACAAATTCGCCAGAAACTGGAAGAACTTGCATCTATTGGTGACTCCACTTTACCAATCCTTAGATTTTACTTGTTCTGTATTGCATTTATATAATTGTAATTTACAATCACTAATTGACTAACACATTAGTATATTTTCCCCACAGAACTGAAATGGATTTCCAAGTTTGCAGGTGTGTATTTCAAAAAAATGTCTAAACAGTAAAATAAGGCAAATCCAATGTATTCTTCAGGAGACTATTTTGATGTATGTGTGAATATGGACAAAAAGAAAGGCTGTGAAAAATTTACAAAGACTAGCACCAAGTGACTCAGTTTTGTCTTGTTGTTTGACCTTAACTCTAGTGGATGTCAAGCTGGATCCAACCACCGCAAACCGATGCCTTGTTGCTGCTGATGGGAAAAAAGTGAGTAGTGGAGGAGAAAAACAGGAAGCTCCAGATGCTCCAGGGAGGTCTGGAAGCGTCCTGGGGCTCAACAGGTTGACCTCTGGGAAGTCATACTGGGAGGCTGTTGTCAGCAAGAATACCAGATGGGATCTGGGTGTGGCAAAGCGTGATGCCAACCGCAAGGAGAAACTCTTGCTGAACCCAGGCAATGGTTACTGGGTTATTGCACATTATGAAGATGAAAAGTACGCAGCCCTGACAGCACCACCAGTTCGTCTTTCCCTGAAAGAGAAACCTGCGAAGGTGGGAGTGTTTGTGGACTACGAGGAAGGTCTTGTGTCCTTCTACGATGTGACGGCTCAATCTCACATCTACTCGTTTACTGATTGTTCATTCACTGGAGAGATCTACCCTTATTTCAGTTTGCACCTTGTAGATGGTGAAAGAGCTGATCCTCTGATTCTCTCAACTGTGAAACACCAGTAATTATGTTTAATCATTTTTATATGGGTGTGTGTGTGTGTGTGTGTGCAGCCACCTTAATGTTGGTGTTTAATGGTTAATGGTTTTTGTTAAAGCTTTGTTTGTTAAAGGGGACACATGGGAGGTCTTTTTTATTTCTTATGTCTTTAAGTTAACATTGGATCCTACATTTCCCATAATGCACCTGACAAAGCAGCCCCCAAGAGCGATAGAAGATATTATACATTAACAGGGTGAATATTCCTTTCAGTGAGCAAACTGAACTTAATGTATTTTTTTTATGGTTTTGACTGATGTAATAATATACAAACATAAGTTTTATCAGCAATGTATTTCAATGTGTACCAGATTTATTATAGCTAGTCTCCCTAGAGTCCACAGGAGAGTGACTAAAACTTGTGTGTAGCAGTGTGGGGTTACAGAAGATAGATAATACATAACTTGCTTGCATTTTCTTTTTTTTCTTAAAAACAAAAAAACAGAAGCAGATTATTCAAAGTGAGACTGTAGAGGAGCATTGTGTTCCTCTTATATATAAAAAACGTTGAATACGCAAGCAGTAATACACACTGTTGCTCAATACATTCAGAGGTTTTCATCTTTGTTTGCTCTGAGCAGTAGCTGCTGTTACACAAACGTTACATAGACCTAACAATGTGTCTCAAAGTGTTTTTATTACATGTTTTGATGTACAAATGGGTGGATAGTGATTAAAAAAAGGGCAAAGTCAGCAGTGTCCTTTCTGTGCATGAGACTCATTATTAACACTATTACTGACTCCGGACCGGTACTCTCTTCTCTTGGTTGATTAAATTCCTTCAGATCAACATGTCAGACATCATGTAGGCCTACATTTTTAAGCAGTTCTGGTATTTGGGATAAGAGAGGATTACAGGAAAACATCAGAATGCTTTTGGCTGAAGCGAAAGTGAAACAGCCCGATGAACACATTTAAGGCGAGACTGCAATGAAATGCATGTCACACAGAGGAGCATCGACGTTAGAGAGCGCAAGGTAAGCAGCTGGAGATCTAATCTGATTTTGATGTTGAAAGTGCTGTGAGATGTCTTCTAGAGTTATGATGCAACACAACACATAACGGGTTAGAGGTTCAGTGACTTATTTACCTGTTTGTATAAAATCATAATGTTCTGTTGAAGAAGAAGATAATATTAAAACCGTTAAACCTGTGAAATAAATTATTTAGATTTTTATTTAAGCCCAGAAGCTTTCAGCTACCACAACACAGGAAACAATAAAGGAGAATGACAGGGAGGAGCAAAAACTATCACATTATTATTATTGTTATTTGAGGTCAGTATAGCTACTTTATTTAACCAAATGTGTCAATAAACGATTTCAGTGTGACCAATAGGCTACATAAAGGTCTGCAGTTACCCAGGTTGTACAACACTATGATTAGCAGGGCAAACTAATTAAACGATAGTGCGTGACAGTAAAAGACTGAAAACGTGCTGGGCTGGGCAGCAATGCAAATATTTGTGGTAAACCACAGGTTTCAAGGTGTGTACACGGAACAGAGGGGAGTGTGTACAGGCTGTTTTTTTTCTCCATGAAATAAGTTTCCTCTAATGAAAGTTTCAGACGTTGTTCTACTGCTTACTTGAGTTAATGTTCAGTCATTCTAGTCCAACATCCAGTTAGTTTGACGAAAAGAAATAACGTTTAAGCAATGTTACCATTGCTAAATTTCCCTCCAGAGACAATGAAGTTTGATCTATCTATACCTACTCACTTAAAAGTTCAATCCCATTTCAGGAATACCTCTTTACGACACTGACATGGTTTGCTCTGGTTGTGTTTGTGTAGTTTATAGCAGGAAGGAGTTGATAGCCTGCTACTATGTACTGTACATTACCACTAGAGGGAGACTAATCACTGTCTAATCTCAGTCCTACACCCATGTTGCAAACAGCACAGTTATCAAATAAATCAACATTGAAATTAAAGTAATAAATTGATCTTATCTTTGAATTGGGTGTGTCATTTCTTATCAAATTGTCCCTGATAAAGCTTTGGGCCAGATGTGCTGATTTTAAAGTGAAGCAGAGAAATAGGTAAAACAATGTCAAAACAAAGTATATTTGTACTAAAAATGTGTACTTTCCTAGTACAAAACCTTTGCAACTTAAAATGTGAATTAGTACAGTGCTGCATTGGACTGACCACAAAGCCTGTTGTGGACAATGATTGAAAATAATTTCTTTCAGCCCCAAAAAATAAAATTGAATGCTTTCAACAATAAACAAAAACAACACTGTTATTGGTCACTGTAAAAATAAACATCATGTCACATTTGTGTCCAGGTTTGGTACAATATCTAACATGAGCCTCCAGGTTTGCAACTGCTGCGGATGGTCCAAAGTTACGACCTACCAGGGCCTGAGGACTCACCAGGGGAAGATGGGGTGCACACAAAAGGGGATGAGGATCCCTGAAAGTGAACAGTTCAGAAGGAGTTACCTACCGAAATATACATACCTGGGACCTTCAATCAAAGTAGAAGAGCCTTTTACCAATATTTTCACCCCTTCTATCAAGTCTGGTGAGTAGCACACAGCTGATTGTGTCCATACATAGTCCATAATTACAAAGGCTACTGTGTGTATCACTGGAGCCTCTAATTCACCTGCTGCATATGTTTAAATGTAGGAAATAACAATAAAATTTGCCTCATTAAAATAAATGTTTACTCTGCAATGGCAATACTTGTTTCACAGAAAGGATCAAGTGCATTTAAGAAAGCCTGAAAGGCAATTCTGTCATTATTTTCACCCCCATATGAGTGTTAACTCCATTTCACTGCACAGCACAATGAACCACACATTTGTTTTACACCTTCAAAGAGACCATTTACAAAACGGAAAAATGTCTTGTTTTAGTGGTTGAACAGAACGTCTGGAGAAATCTATGGGACGAACCTCAGGACAGCGGACCAATTAACAGCTCTCAAGTCAGGAAGGAGGTATTCAAGCAAAATGAGATTATATTGGCCCAACATGTGACTGACTTAAAAAAATGCATAAATTCAGTAAAAAAAAATTCATCTGTTATACAAACATTGTTATGGATAATAAAGTTATAGTTTAAGTTAATGCAAGACAGCAGTGTTTCTAAACTTTAAAGAATAGGTTATTTTTTTTATTTTTTTTAAATAAAGAAGTAATATTTATTTAAGCTAGAAACACACTGTAATTTAACTCCCATCTCTCTCTCACACAGAATGTGCCTGTGTCTCCAAACCTCACCACCCAAATGATTACAACAGATGCCGCACTAATGCAGATGTTCACATCATGTATGCATTATAGATTTTTAACAGGAAATAACACTTGGAAAAGCAAAGCAGCTTTGTTTACCAGAGACCATCTTCTTTCTCTACAGTGTTTGAAACCCAACAGCACTTGTCCACAGACTCAAACCAAACTCATCGAGCACTTGATTTCTCCAGTAGTGAACAGGTACAACAGATTTCTGACATGTTTAAACAATCATGCATTCTGCTCTAAAGAATTGTTATGTTTGCCTTTCATTTTTGTAATCCTATTTTTATTGCAAAATCAATTCCTGACTTCTTGTATGTTACACAAAACTGGTTGATGGACAATCAACATTATAGGATATGTTAATGTGTTTGTAAAAACTGATTAAAGTGTCATGAAAAAATTGAGTGATCAGGAGGAGTAAGCAAAGCTTTCATGAATAACACCCATGATGTCTTATCTTCCACTTTTCTCTGACAGCCATTTGTGATGCCGGTGTCACAGACCCTCAGCACCCAAGCGAATCCTGACGCCTCAGAGGTCATGATGAAGCAGACAAGCAAATCATGTATGCTCTATAACTGTATATAACAGGAACATAACAGGAATAACATGTGGAAACTGTTCAAAGGAGCTTTGTTTCACAGTGTCCATGTTCTTTGCCTTCAGTTTTTGAAACTCCACAGCGCTCTCATCAAACAGCCACCAACTTTGACAAAGTTGATCAAGCGCATGATTTCTCCACGGGTGCACAGCAGGTACGGCAGATTCTCAACTTTTTTAAGCATGTGGACATTAATGTTTGCTTTTTCTGAAACCCTGTCTTGTAGCAAGCATCACTTTTTTGCATGATCAGTTCAGGCCAAATAGAGATGATTATTTTAGCTGACATGTTGCTGTCCATTATACAAAACCGATTAAGAGATAATACAGGATACCAATATATTTGTAAAAACAAGTTAAAATGTAATGGAAATACTGAGTGCACAGAAAAAATTAGCAAAATAAGTTGAGTAAAATTTATAAAATCTTCCACTTTCCTCTGACAGCCTTTCAAGATGCCAGTGTCACAGACCCCCAGCAACCAAAATAATCCTGCAGTGAAGGAGACAAACAAATCATGTATGCTCTATAAAGTGTTAACTCATAACAGGACAAGAAAAGAAATAACATGTAGAAATGATTCAAAGCAGATTTATTTGACAGTGACCATCTTCTTTCTCTTCAGTATTTGAAACTCCACAGCACTCTCATCAAAGTACCACCAAAGCTTGTCGAGGGCTTGATTTCTCTGCTGCTGCACAGCAGGTACAGCAGATTCTCGACGGGTTTAAATGTGTTGCTGCAGAGTAAATCCAGTTTCATCCTGTGAATGGACTCTTAAGTACAACCATCCAGATGCATATATACGCATTTTTACCTGTTTAATATAATTATTTTTAGTAACCTTGCACCACTTTCAATTGTTTCTTCATTAATAAATCAATAAGATGACAGTGAAGTTATACTGTATGTGGATCAGATGCATCATTATATTATGATCTTGTCCAGCTTGCACTAAGTGTTTTCATCCTTTAGGTGGAGCCACTGGTCTGGGATCTTCCAACAACCACAGCTCAGGAAACAACAGTCCCAAAAAAGGAGGAAGAGAGGGAGGCTCAAAAGCTATTAAAGGTACTGAACTTTTAATAGTGCAAATTATTTTATTTTCTTAAGCAAAACTAGCTTTCAGTCTATTAGTTGATCACTTAGTCCTCCACGCTTGTTGTGCCAATGTGCAGTGGCACAGAGCTGCTAGCATGACTGTAGTCTTGTTGGACTCTATCTAATCTAATAGTAAATGTTTAGGATTTTTAAAACAAATTTAGTTTGATTAATATAAACTGCAGTGTCAGAAACTATACATATCTTCCACCTCTTCCACCTCTCTCTGACAGAATGTGGCTTTGCCTCCATACTCCACCACCCAAATGATGCCCGCAGCCACAGAAGCAGCTATAGAGACGACCACATCATGTATGCATTTTAATTATAGTTTATTCATAACAGGTAATACTACTTAGAAAAACAATGCAGCTTTGTTTAACAGTGACCATCTTCTTTCTCTACAGTGTCTGAAACTCAACAGCCCTCTCATCAAACCGCCACCAAAACACGTCGAGCACTTGATTTCTCAGCTGGTGCACAGCAGGTACAGCAGAGTCTTGACTGGTTTAAAAATCCAGTTTCATCCTGTGAATGACTTCTTAACAACTGTCCAGATGCATCTGTTTTTACCTAGTGGACAGACTTCTTTTTTTGTAACCCTGCACCACTTTCAAATGTATCTTCATTAATAGTTCAATTTCTGACAGTCCTCTGAAGTTGCACTGTAGGTTTCTCATTATATTACCGTTTGGTGCTTTCATCCTTTAGGTGGGACAACTGATCTGGGATGTTCCAACAACCACGGCTCAGGAAACAGCTGTCAGACCAACAGAGAAAGAGATTAAGAAAGAGAGGGAGGCTCAAAAACTTCTACAGGTACTAAGTGAAGTTGTATTTATTGTCAATATTCAACCGGCAATTGAAATTTAAATTTGTCGATCAGTCACTCCACCACTTTGGCCTAGACTGAAATATCTCAGAATAAGAAAGATCTTCATTGCAAAGTAGTATTTTACAAATACGAGGAATTTGCTATGGTGATTGCTAGACATAGACAAACCTGCAGTTGAAATAAATCTATGTAAAAATATACAAATATGGAATAAACAGATGCAAATTGTAGAAGAATAATAGAACTATGTTTAAAGAAAATAAACAATGTGGCAGTTATTTAGTATTAGAGTAATAGCGGATATTTGCATGTTCGCTTTGTCCGTGTGAGCATGTGCCCTCAGCTTGTGGGCTATGCACCATATTTAATAAGGTTATTCTTTCAGTAAGTCCACGTTAACTGGCTGAAAGATCTGACAAGTGTTTGGTTAAGGTCTTTAGGTCTTCACGGTTAATGTGTAAATTAAGCTAAGCTAATCTTAGCTGGTAGCTAACTGAAACAATGTAACCTAACTAAATACAGTGCAGTTCTACACAGGCATGACAACTACGTCAGTAAGGGTACTGTAGCAACAAGTGGCCCAAAACAAGGAACCCCGCTCCCTCGGGTCACCATCTCCAGGCGCCCTTAGTGCATTATGAATTCAGATACTACTTAGGAAAAAGGGCAACCTCTGATAACAAACTAGATACTGGCCTGACCGTCTGTATTGAATTTCAAGTTCCCTAGTCAAACCCTCCTCCTCTCTCGCTTAAGATTTCAGAGAGTAGGGCACTGAACACATAACCTGAAATGAACAGTTTGCTGGTTATCTGTAATGAGGTGTGTTAATGTAGGCAGTGTTGATGTTAAAGTAAGTAAATACTAACTTACCAGACCAGAAGAGGGGGAAGAAAATGAAGACATTAATTAGATGATAATTTCTAGTTTTCTTAAGGCATCCGCCCAAAGAGAAACTTATGTAATTTTAACAAGCCCCAAAAAGTTCGCGCAGAGCTCTAAGGTCAGCAACTTACATGAAGAAATAGACAGGGAGGACCCCACCCTTTTATCAAACAATCATTGGCTATTAGCACTTGATCATCACATTGATTGGTTTTTACATTACTTTTCCTTTTATGGGTAGATGGTCCTTCTGTCCAGTAATTGTAACACACCTTTGCCTCAGTTCAGAAACAATTCTCCAAATAAGGTAATAAAACATATCATGC
This sequence comes from Micropterus salmoides, assembly GCF_014851395.1. Classification (NCBI taxonomy): domain Eukaryota; kingdom Metazoa; phylum Chordata; class Actinopteri; order Centrarchiformes; family Centrarchidae; genus Micropterus; species Micropterus salmoides. The sequence continues at coordinate 31,010,668 of NW_024041150.1, forward strand.
AGGTCTCTCTAACTCATGTTAGTATAATCCTTTAAATGTTTAACGCATAAAGGCCAAACATAGTAGGCCACACTTCTCAAACAAAATAAATGAACATCTCTTCTCTTACATAATCTTAAAAGCATGCACAAATGAAAGTCTGTTTTAAATGTATCACTCCAAATGCAGAATACTTTAAATTAATTCATGTCAACACTCATTCTATTCTCCTCATCTCTTTCTGACTTCAAAAGCCTCCCCTGCTCCTATAGTCACAAAATGAAGATGCTTGTCTCTTCACAACTGTTGATGTCACATTAGTAAAAAGTGCCTTCTTTGATGATCAAACCAATTATTCATCATCAGGGGATACATAATATGGATAAATATGTTATCTCAAAAAACAAGTTTTAAAATGTATTAATGAATATTATAAATTCAAACAATATGGATTTAAAAAATGAAAACTCTTGACACTCTTCTTATTTTCACACCTCATTTCACGCCTTTACTCATGTGTGTGAGATATTCGTTTTTAATCAGAAGGGTCGAATTGCCAGCAAGAGCGGACTTTCACTTCGTCTTTACTGGATCAACATCTAATCTGAAATGTGATCATGTACAACCATGGGTCTCTGGAGGCCAAGCAAGAGTCAGAACACAAAAGACTGCGACGACACATTAAAATAAATATTATTAAAATATAAAACAGTATATCAAGGAAAACATCTTTCTTACTTTAATTTTGTACTTCTGCAATCTGAGCTAAGAAGTCAACAATTATCAGTCTTAAAACACAGTTAAAGAGTTAAAGCACGGGTGATTTTACTATATGGCTTGTATATGTCTCAGGCAGTCAAACAGTATCTATGAAGGCCCCCCAAGAACCAGAACCAATTGCTTCCAGTGTCCTTTTCTTCACATTTATCTCATTGTCTCAACAGTACACTACTAATAAGATGTGAAGTGCTTTGTGATTTTACCCACCTGAAAAAACAACTTAAAATATAGTTAAAGAATGGGTTGGCTGGCCCTGAGTGGCTGGATAACTTCAACAGAAGAAGCAGCACATAGGTTGCCCACAAGCATTCTAAAGCCTTTCATTCTTAAACGGCAATGTATACCGTGTGTTAGATGATATACATGTATGTACAACAGCATACACGCTTTTTCATTCATGAAATCAAGATAATTCATCCGCTTTTACCACAAATGTTAACAAAACTTTTAATAATCAGAAGGAATGAAGGAACAAAAAAATCTAAATGCTAGCATGGCTGAAAACTCTTAGTCTTGTTAGACTGTATTGGGTATTTTAAACTTTGTAATCTTTTAAACACCTCAAATTTATCCACTCAGTGTTTATTGGATACAGGCTTCATCAGTCCACTTTTCATTCAGCAATGCTGTCAGTACTTACATGTGCATACTAATGTAAGTGCTTTTTGTCTTCATCCAGGCAAGGCAAGACAGGATAAGTGCTGATTTACAACAGAAAATCCAGATGAGACAACAAAAGATTGCTGAAGTCAGATCCTCTGTAAAGGCCAGCAAGGTAACCTGCAGCAGGTTTTTTAAACTTTTTAATTTTGGTTTTGATAAATATTTTTTTAACATCGTCACTGTCTATTGCTCCTTTCAGGGCAGCTTGGATACTGAATGGCTGGAGATCAACAATGTGTTCTCAGAGGTGTCGAGAGTGGTGGAGGACGCTCGGCAGAAAGCCCTTCAACCTCTCGAGGAGAGGTCGGTATAAACCAGTAACTGTGATATACAGTGCTGTGAAAAAGTCTTTGCTCCTTTCCTTTGTCACACCAAAATATTTCAGATCATCAAACAATTTTTAATATAAACAACCTTTTTTTGGAAAGCTGGGTTCAATTTAATTTGCCACACCCAGGCCTGCTTACTGCCAGACCTGTTGAATCATCAAAATATAACATTTCTGACAAAGTGAAGTAGGCTAAAAGATCTGAAAAAGCAACACATCACATCCCATGATATAAAGAAACAGATGAGAAACAAAGTTGTTTACACCTATCAGTCTAGGAAGAGTTACAATTGCCATTTCTAAGGCTTTGGGACTCCAGCAAACCACGGTGAGAGCCATGATCCACAAATAGAGAAAACTTGGAACAGTGGTGAGCCTTCCCACGAGTGGCCAGCCTACCAAAATTACTCCAAGAGCGCATCAACAACAGTTAAGATCAGTGTCCATGATTCAACAATAAGAAAGAGACTGGGCAAAAATGGCATCTGTGGGAGAGTTTCAAGGCGGAAACCACTGCTGAAATACATCTTAATGATCCCCAAGACTTTAAGGAAAATATTTTGTGAAATGACGAGACAAATGTTTAACTTTTTGAAAGGTGTGCGTCCTGTTAAATCTAGCGTAAAATCAACACAGCATTTAATAAAAAGAACATCATAACAGCAGTCAAACATGGCCGTGGTAGTGTGATGTTCTGGGGCTGCTTTGCTGCTTCATGACCTGGACGACTTGCTATAATTGATGGAACCATGAATTCTGCTCTCTACCTCAAGTACAAGTGCACTCACAATTTTCTGAAACACATCAGCAAGTCCACCTCTGAATGGCTCAAAAAACAAAACAAAATGAAGCTTTTGGAGTGGCCTAGTCAAAGTCCAGATTTAAATCCAATTGGGATAGTGTGGCATGACCTTAAACAGGCAGTTCATGCTTATTAAACTGCCTAATGTACTGTACATTATTTTTAGGAGACAGATCCTAAAGAGAGAAGCACGAGATCTGGTCCAGAAACTGCAAAAGGAAATTGACAAACTCAAAAAGACCATTGATGTGTTGGACAAAAATCCAGATTTGCAGGTGAGCCCGAGACTCTGACATCCAAACCTCTGGCCTTTTTATCATTTATGTAAGTCATAATGCTTCTACTCTGCTGCAGGTCAGACAATATCAGATCTAGGGGAAGCTAAACCAGTATAATTACTGTTTTGTGCTCCAAGAAGACATCTACATTGCTGAAATAAAGCCTCAACATTTACGTTCACGTTCATTGCAAGTTAAATATATCATCAACAAGTCTGTATATTTCAGATTAATTCAAATCATTTTATATACTGACAATGTCACATTTCTCCCTTACACACACTCTCTCTCACACACACACAGGTTTCTCTTCTAACAGGCCTGGATGAATCTCGGGATTGGAATAATGTAGCTGTTGACACTTCATTCTCCTTTGGTACACTAAGAACTACAACATCAAACATGATGGAGCAAATTCACCAGAAATTAGAAAATCTCTCTTCCGTTGGTGAGTACACCTGAAATTTATAAAGGTCAGTATTTAATTTATAGTCACTTGTTTTAATATGATTTACTTTTTCACAGAACTCAAGAGGATCCCCACATTTGCAGGTGTGTGACTCAAAACTTGAATCTTAAACAGGATAAAATGGTGATTTTTCCACATTTTGACTCTAGATATCAGACTGTATGCTATGTAGATGTTCTAGACTAAAGACATTACAAAGGAAGGCAATTCACCTGCCTGAAGGCAAAGCTCAAGACCCTTTGAAATAAACATAAGATGACTGTTTTTTTTTTTAAATCATGTCTGAGTTCTGATATTATTGTCTGATCCACAGTTAGATGTGGAAATGTTTAGTCTGTTACGAGTGTTTTTCAGATAGAGCCTAGTATTTTGTAACATTTTATAAAAAATATTTGGAGTACATATTGCCAGATGCTGAGAAGTTGTCCAGGAGCTGTTACAAAATTGTTTAAAAAACTAAATTTCTAGACAATTGAAATTGACCTCAATATTTATTATTACAGAGTCTACAGATTTCCAGTTTTCTAAAACAAAATGTGGCAAATGAAAAGAGCAGCAACATCTCTCTGTGATGCATGCAGAAGCCACAATAAACCTTGCTAGGTTCCTTAATTTATCAGTAACACTCTACTACTATGTTTTCATGCTTTTATCTTGTAGTGTTTTTTGTATTATTGTCTTTACACTTGTTAAAGTACTTTGTAACTTGTTTTTTTAAAAAGTGCTCTACAAATAAGGATTATTATTATTATTATTATTACTTCCCATAAAAAGTTATCAGTAAACAAAAAGAAGAAGAAACTCATGAAGCAACATGAGTGCACTTTGCATGTTTTTGAAAGGTTGCAACACATGGCATTCTGTTGAATTCCAAGTGTTGTAATGATAATTGCAAACATTACTACACCACTGGTCAGTTGTTTGGCCTGAATTAATTCATGCTTTTTCATGCATGAAATCAAGGTGGGAGTGTTTGTGGATTACGAGGAAGGTCTTGTGTCCTTCTACGATGTGACGGCTCAATCTCACTTCTACTCGTTTACTGAGTGTTCGTTCAGTGGTGAAGTTTTCCCATATTTCAGTCCACATCTTATTCAAAATGAGTTAAACTCTGATCCCCTGATTATCTCTGATGTGAAAAAGCCGTAGGAGTTATATGAAGTGTTACTGGTGCACTGAAAGTTATAATGCAACAATCAATGTGAGTTTGAGGTGTACAGTAACATTATACTGTTAAATGATTTCATGACCACTGAAGGGTTTTCTGGCCTGGTCAACATCGGAGATTGTTTTTCAAGTTTAGACATTCTTTTCTTTTTTCTTAAACAAGACATTCTTAATCATCCGTAGACGACTTTATGAGTTTGGGTTTTGTTTAATGTTAATTTTTGTGTGCTATATATGTGTAAGAGATTGCTGGCATTTTTCAAAATGTATCTACTTCAAAATGTATGTATGCGTGTAATTCCTCACCATTTTAAACAATGTGTTTATATCTATAGTTTGCTCTTTACTGTTATTCATCTATAGCTCATATCGGCATTAGGACTCAGGATACTCAGACAAAAAACTAAATTTCTAGATAATTGCAAAATCTCTCTGTGATGCATGCAGAAGCCACAATAAACCTTGCTAGGTTCCTTAATTTATCAGTAACACTCTACCACTTCCCATAAAAAGTTATCAGTAAACAAAAAGAAGAAGAAACTCAGGTTAGGGACAGGTCAATGAAGCAACATGAGTGCACTTTGCATGTTTTTGAAAGGTTGCAACACATGGCAGTCTGTTGAATTCCAAGTGTTGTAATGATAATTGCAAACATTACTACACCACTGGTCAGTTGTTTGGCCTGAATTAATTCATGCTTTTTCATGCATGAAATCAAGATAATTTATGTAACCCTGCCACAAAGTGTCACAGAAAGTAGTCAGTCAGAAGAGACAGCGGGGGAAAAATCTTAAACATTAGGCTTCATGATCAGAGACAGTTTTTATATCACGTCCATATTCCCCTCTCTGCTGTGAGTCTCCCATTCAATCAGTCAATTGATGGTTTTACTAACGGCCGTTCATCCGCCATTATAATAGCAAAGCCTTCATAAATGAGCCCAATCAATGCCGGTTTCAAACTTTTAAGAACAATTTGAAAATGTTTTACCAGGAAGAAATGAATTCTTCGTGTTTGTTAGACGTCAAGGATATATGCAGTGACATTTGTCTGTGCCTTTCAGTTGTAACTGTTTCTAATCAATGCTATCCTTAAGTTTTTTTTAGGTTTCCAGAAACATGGTTTGAAATCATGGTAGTTAAAATGACTAAGTTTTTATATATTTAGGCGTTTTTCATCGACACCGAAAGGTCTCTCTATGTAGTGCAACATGATTCTATTTCCATTATTCTATTGTTTTCTGTTCAACTGCAGTGGATGTAAAGCTGGACCCAACCACTGCACATCGATGCCTTGTTCTTTCTGCCGATGGGAAGAAAGTGAGGGATGGAGCAAAGAACCAGAAAGTTCCTGATGCTCCAGAGAGGTTTGACATGTTTGGCAGCGTCCTTGGGCTCAACAGGTTGTCCTCTGGAAAGTCATACTGGGAGGTGGATGTCAGTAAAAAGACAGGATGGGATCTGGGTGTGGCAAGACGTGATGCAAACCGCAAAGGGAAACTCTCGCTGACCCCAGATAATGGTTACTGGGTTACTGTACATTATGAAGATGAAAAGTACGCAGCCCTGACAGCACCACCGTCAGCCTGTCCCTGACAGTGAAACCTCAGAAGGTGGGAGTGTTTGTGGATTACGAGGAAGGTCTTGTGTCCTTCTACGATGTGACGGCTCAATCTCACTTCTACTCGTTTACTGAGTGTTCGTTCAGTGGTGAAGTTTTCCCATATTTCAGTCCACATCTTATTCAAAATGAGTTAAACTCTGATCCCCTGATTATCTCTGATGTGAAAAAGCCGTAGGAGTTATATGAAGTGTTACTGGTGCACTGAAAGTTATAATGCAACAATCAATGTGAGTTTGAGGTGTACAGTAACATTATACTGTTAAATGATTTCATGACCACTGAAGGGTTTTCTGGCCTGGTCAACATCGGAGATTGTTTTTCAAGTTTAGACATTCTTTTCTTTTTTCTTAAACAAGACATTCTTAATCATCCGTAGATGAAGACTTTATGAGTTTGGGTTTTGTTTAATGTTAATTTTTGTGTGCTATATATGTGTAAGAGATTGCTGGCATTTTTCAAAATGTATCTACGTCAAAATGTATGTGTGTAATTCCTCACCGTTTCAAACAATGTGTTTATATCTATAGTTTGCTCTTTACTGTTATTCATCTATAGCTCATATCGGATTAGGCGGACACTCTTTCCACTTTCTGGTTTTAACTCAGACACTTTTATACCTGTTTAACACTTTGTGAATAGACAACGTGAATATAACTGTTACTTGGGAAATATTTTCTATATTTTTTTCAAAATTCTTTTTCAGTGTTTTTAATGATTTTGGTCAAAATAAAATAATAAAATATGTTTGAAACTGTATGTGTTGATGTAATTGAAAGCCACAGTTACACAACTCTGTCTTTTATCACATCAGTTTCAGAAGTTCTTGCTTTCTCTTGGCCTGGCATTTTCTCTGAAGTTTCCAGACCATCCACCCTTAACTTTTAAAGTTTCTAGCCTTTACAGTATACAGTATGCCAGGTCCATGAGCAAGTAGCGTCTTCACAAACACTCATTTACACTCCTCACTCACACATAAACATAATTTAGTGATGGTGAGTGATCTGATACATGCTGCAACAGTTCTCTTTACCTTCTGCATGATTGTGTGTGTTGAAATAGTCTGAGACTCCTTTTTCTGAAAAGAAGAGTTGTCATAAATTCCTTTCCAGAGATGTGAAAGACTCATTGCGAATGACGGAAAACTCTTGATGGCAGTTGTTCCTGCCAAGAGTGGCACAACCAGTTATTAGGTTTAGGGTGCAATTACTTTTTCACATAGGGCCAGGTAGGTTTGGATAGCTTTTTTCCCATAATAAATAAAATCCTCTTGTAAAAACGGCTTTTTGTATTTACTCCGGTTATATTTGTCTAAAACTAAAATGTTTTGATGATCTGAAACATTTCAGTGTGACAAAGATGCAAAACACTAAGAAATCAGTAAGGGGGCAAACACATTTTCACACCACTGTAACAACAACTCCACAGTTAGTGAGTCATCAGTGATAAGAATGTACTGTATGCAGTCATGGTACTTTACATTTTATTAAACTGCCTAATGTACTGTACATTATTTTTAGGAGACAGACCCTAAAGAGAGAAGCACGAGATCTGGTCCAGAAACTACAAAAGGAAATTGACGAACTCAAAAAGACCATTGATGTGTTGGACAAAAATCCAGATTTGCAGGTGAGCCCGGGACTCTGACATCCAGACCTCTGGCCTTTTTATCATTTATGTAAGTCATAATGCTTCTACTCTGCTGCAGGTCAGGCAATATCAGATCTAGGGGAAGCTAAACCAGTATAATTACTTTTTTGTGCTCCAAGAAGACATCTACATTGCTGAAATAAAGCCTCAACATTTACGTTCACGTTCATTGCAAGTTAAATATATCATCAACAAGTCTGTATATTTCAGATTAATTCAAATCATTTTATATACTGACAATGTCACATTTCTCCCTTACACACACTCTCTCTCACACACACACAGGTTTCTCTTCTAACAGGCCTGGATGAATCTCGGGATTGGAATAATGTAGCTGTTGACACTTCATTCACCTTTGGTACACTAAGAACTACAACATCAAACATGATGGAGCAAATTCACCAGAAATTAGAAAATCTCTCTTCCGTTGGTGAGTACACCTGAAATTTATAAAGGTCAGTATTTAATTTATAGTCACTTGTTTTAATATGATTTACTTTTTCACAGAACTCAAGAGGATCCCCACATTTGCAGGTGTGTGACTCAAAACTTGAATCTTTAAACAGGATAAAATGGTGATTTTTCCACATTTTGACTCTAGATATCAGACTGTATGCTATGTAGATGTTCTAGACTAAAGACATTACAAAGGAAGGCAATTCACCTGCCTGAAGGCAAAGCTCAAGACCCTTTGAAATAAACATAAGATGACTGTTTTTTTTTTAAATCATGTCTGAGTTCTGATATTATTGTCTGATCCACAGTTAGATGTGGAAATGTTTAGTCTGTTACGAGTGTTTTTCAGATAGAGCCTAGTATTTTGTAACATTTTATAAAAAATATTTGGAGTACATATTGCCAGATGCTGAGAAGTTGTCCAGGAGCTGTTACAAAATTGTTTAAAAAACTAAATTTCTAGACAATTGAAATTGACCTCAATATTTATTATTACAGAGTCTACAGATTTCCAGTTTTCTAAAACAAAATGTGGCAAATGAAAAGAGCAGCAACATCTCTCTGTGATGCATGCAGAAGCCACAATAAACCTTGCTAGGTTCCTTAATTTATCAGTAACACTCTACTACTATGTTTTCATGCTTTTATCTTGTAGTGTTTTTTGTATTATTGTCTTTACACTTGTTAAAGTACTTTGTAACTTGTTTTTTTAAAAAGTGCTCTACAAATAAGGATTATTATTATTATTATTACTTCCCATAAAAAGTTATCAGTAAACAAAAAGAAGAAGAAACTCATGAAGCAACATGAGTGCACTTTGCATGTTTTTGAAAGGTTGCAACACATGGCATTCTGTTGAATTCCAAGTGTTGTAATGATAATTGCAAACATTACTACACCACTGGTCAGTTGTTTGGCCTGAATTAATTCATGCTTTTTCATGCATGAAATCAAGGTGGGAGTGTTTGTGGATTACGAGGAAGGTCTTGTGTCCTTCTACGATGTGACGGCTCAATCTCACTTCTACTCGTTTACTGAGTGTTCGTTCAGTGGTGAAGTTTTCCCATATTTCAGTCCACATCTTATTCAAAATGAGTTAAACTCTGATCCCCTGATTATCTCTGATGTGAAAAAGCCGTAGGAGTCATATGAAGTGTTACTGGTGCACTGAAAGTTATAATGCAACAATCAATGTGAGTTTGAGGTGTACAGTAACATTTTACTGTTAAATGATTTCATGACCACTGAAGGGTTTTCTGGCCTGGTCAACATCGGAGATTGTTTTTCAAGTTTAGACATTCTTTTCTTTTTTCTTAAACAAGACATTCTTAATCATCCGTAGATGAAGACTTTATGAGTTTGGGTTTTGTTTAATGTTAATTTTGTGTGCTATATATGTGTAAGAGATTGCTGGCATTTTTCAAAATGTATCTACGTCAAAATGTATGTGTGTAATTCCTCACCGTTTCAAACAATGTGTTTATATCTATAGTTTGCTCTTTACTGTTATTCATCTATAGCTCATATCGGCATTAGGCGGACACTCTTTCCACTTTCTGGTTTTAACTCAGACACTTTTATACCTGTTTAACACTTTGTGAATAGACAACGTGAATATAACTGTTACTTGGGAAATATTTTCTATATTTTTTTCAAAATTCTTTTTCAGTGTTTTTAATGATTTTGGTCAAAATAAAATAATAAAATATGTTTGAAACTGTATGTGTTGATGTAATTGAAAGCCACAGTTACACCAACTCTGTCTTTTATCACATCAGTTTCAGAAGTTCTTGCTTTCTCTTGGCCTGGCATTTTCTCTGAAGTTTCCAGACCATCCACCCTTAACTTTTAAAGTTTCTAGCCTTTACAGTATACAGTATGCCAGGTCCATGAGCAAGTAGTGTCTTCACAAACACTCATTTACACTCCTCACTCACACATAAACATAATTTAGTGATGGTGAGTGATCTGATACATGCTGCAACAGTTCTCTTTACCTTCTGCATGATTGTGTGTGTTGAAATAGTCTGAGACTCCTTTTTCTGAAAAGAAGAGTTGTCATAAATTCCTTTCCAGAGATGTGAAAGACTCATTGCGAATGACGGAAAACTCTTGATGGCAGTTGTTCCTGCCAAGAGTGGCACAACCAGTTATTAGGTTTAGGGTGCAATTACTTTTTCACATAGGGCCAGGTAGGTTTGGATAGCTTTTTTCCCATAATAAATAAAATCCTCTTGTAAAAACGGCTTTTTGTATTTACTCCGGTTATATTTGTCTAAAACTAAAATGTTTTGATGATCTGAAACATTTCAGTGTGACATAGATGCAAAACACTAAGAAATCAGGAAGGGGGCAAACACATTTTCACACCACTGTAACAACAACTCCACAGTTAGTGAGTCATCAGTGATAAGAATGTACTGTATGCAGTCATGGTACTTTACATTTTATTAAACTGCCTAATGTACTGTACATTATTTTTAGGAGACAGACCCTAAAGAGAGAAGCACGAGATCTGGTCCAGAAACTACAAAAGGAAATTGACGAACTCAAAAAGACCATTGATGTGTTGGACAAAAATCCAGATTTGCGGGTGAGCCCGGGACTCTGACATCCAGACCTCTGGCCTTTTTATCATTTATGTAAGTCATAATGCTTCTACTCTGCTGCAGGTCAGGCAATATCAGATCTAGGGGAAGCTAAACCAGTATAATTACTTTTTTGTGCTCCAAGAAGACATCTACATTGCTGAAATAAAGCCTCAACATTTACGTTCACGTTCATTGCAAGTTAAATATATCATCAACAAGTCTGTATATTTCAGATTAATTCAAATCATTTTATATACTGACAATGTCACATTTCTCCCTTACACACTCTCTCTCACACACACACACAGGTTTCTCTTCTAACAGGCCTGGATGAATCTCGGGATTGGAATAATGTAGCTGTTGACACTTCATTCTCCTTTGGTACACTAAGAACTACAACATCAAACATGATGGAGCAAATTCACCAGAAATTAGAAAATCTCTCTTCCGTTGGTGAGTACACCTGAAATTTATAAAGGTCAGTATTTAATTTATAGTCACTTGTTTTAATATGATTTACTTTTTCACAGAACTCAAGAGGATCCCCACATTTGCAGGTGTGTGACTCAAAACTTGAATCTTTAAACAGGATAAAATGGTGATTTTTCCACATTTTGACTCTAGATATCAGACTGTATGCTATGTAGATGTTCTAGACTAAAGACATTACAAAGGAAGGCAATTCACCTGCCTGAAGGCAAAGCTCAAGACCCTTTGAAATAAACATAAGATGACTGTTTTTTTTTTTAAATCATGTCTGAGTTCTGATATTATTGTCTGATCCACAGTTAGATGTGGAAATGTTTAGTCTGTTACGAGTGTTTTTCAGATAGAGCCTAGTATTTTGTAACATTTTATAAAAAATATTTGGAGTACATATTGCCAGATGCTGAGAAGTTGTCCAGGAGCTGTTACAAAATTGTTTAAAAAACTAAATTTCTAGACAATTGAAATTGACCTCAATATTTATTATTACAGAGTCTACAGATTTCCAGTTTTCTAAAACAAAATGTGGCAAATGAAAAGAGCAGCAACATCTCTCTGTGATGCATGCAGAAGCCACAATAAACCTTGCTAGGTTCCTTAATTTATCAGTAACACTCTACTACTATGTTTTCATGCTTTTATCTTGTAGTGTTTTTTGTATTATTGTCTTTACACTTGTTAAAGTACTTTGTAACTTGTTTTTTTAAAAAGTGCTCTACAAATAAGGATTATTATTATTATTATTACTTCCCATAAAAAGTTATCAGTAAACAAAAAGAAGAAGAAACTCATGAAGCAACATGAGTGCACTTTGCATGTTTTTGAAAGGTTGCAACACAAGTCATTATCTCTGATGTGAAAAAGCCGTAGGAGTTATATGAAGTGTTACTGGTGCACTGAAAGTTATAATGCAACAATCAATGTGAGTTTGAGGTGTACAGTAACATTATACTGTTAAATGATTTCATGACCACTGAAGGGTTTTCTGGCCTGGTCAACATTGGAGATTGTTTTTCAAGTTTAGACATTCTTTTCTTTTTTCTTAAACAAGACATTCTTAATCATCCGTAGATGAAGACTTTATGAGTTTGGGTTTTGTTTAATGTTAATTTTTGTGCGCTATATATGTGTAAGAGATTGCTGGCATTTTTCAAAATGTATCTACATCAAAATGTATGTATGCGTGTAATTCCTCACCGTTTTAAACAATATATAATTATATCTATAGTTTGTTCTTTACTGTTATTCATCTATAGCTCATATCGGCATTAGGCGGACACTCTTTCCACTTTCTGGTTTTAACTCAGTTTTACAGACACCTTTATACCTGTTCAACAATTTGTGAATAGACATTGTGAATATAACTGTTCCTTGGGAAATATTCCATATTCTTTTTCAGTGTTTTTAATGATTTTGGTAAAAATAAAATAATAAAACATGTTTGAAACTGTATGTGTTGATGTAACTGAAAGCCACAGTTACACCTACTCTGTCTTTTCTCACATCGCTTTCTCTTGGCCAGCCATAGCTTTTATGTTGTGTTTTTGTTTTGGGTGTTTTTTTTGTTTTGTTTTCGAAATTCAAAAATTACTTTTAAAACTTTCTCCACTGTTGCGTCAAGAGCCAAAAATTCAAAGTTTCTAGGTGAATGTGTACAGTTTGAGAAATTTGAAGAAGATCTGCTCTGCTTCCTAACCTAGGAGTCTGGATTTCTAAAATAAGTCTGAGTGGTCACAAGAAGATAATAAAATTAAGAAAGACAAAGTACACTCCTGGAAATATTATAATAAAATAATCTGTGAAGGAAACATCACTCTTTTGTTGAATTGCGCACAACGTGTAGACATTATGCAACCTAATGTGGGGTCAAGAGTAAGCATTGCTCTGACATTGTTTTGGTTTTTGTTTGGGCCTAAAATGATTGGTTGTGATCGAATGTTCACAAGACATGGGGGGGGGGTTTAAATAGGAAGCATTCTTTCAAAACTTCAACATCAGCTGATGTTGATCCCCTCCAGACTAACACAGTAACAAAGAAAGGTAAGAAAACATCTCTCTCTATCTGTCAAATCAATTTAATGCATTTTGAACCTGTACAAATCATATGGAGTATTTTTCTGTAGTGTCTTGTCCACTGAAAATGCTGTGGAAACCTAAAAAGTTCATTCATTCAAACCTTTATTTATCCAGGATAAAAAAACTCCTTGAGATTAAAAATCTCTTCTACAAGAGTGTCCTGGCAAGTGGCAGCAGTGCAGTTACAAATAGATACAGAGACACTTACAGTTAAATATATAGACACACTTTCACTCATCATATTCAAACAACAATGACATTAAAAAAAACAAACAAAAAAAACAGTATACAGTATGCCAGGTTCAGATGAAGATGATAGTAGATACATATACTAACTAACATTACAATACCTAATATTCCAGTAACAACCAAGAACATGTTCACTGCTACAGTTCAGTACTGAGTTTGTGAAAAGATGGAATAATTGTGGACTCATTTTTAATTTAGAAAAGTTCACTCATCATCAGTCCTGTAAATCTATATATGACAGTAGTATCAAAGATACTAGATGTGAGGCCCAATATATAGAGAACTAACACAAGACTTATGGTGGGACTACATCAGACACACAAGAGTAGCCAAAGACAAAAGACTGTATATAAAATATCAAAACACTATCTCAAAAAGTTTCAGGCCAGTGTGATTATGATTATTTTCATAACTCATTCTAGACAAAATGAACGTCATCCTCCTGACTGCCATGATCTTCACTGTAGCCCTTGCTTACAATGGGCAAGGAGCGTTTTCTAAAGGCAACCGCAGGACCAGCAACTTGGCACCCTTTGTACTGCCCTGTCAGATGACGACAAACAACCAAAGATACAATGAATTTCTCCAGAGACACATCCTTGATGACTACTTCGACTATAGTTCTCCACAGGATTGGCAAAGGTGAATTACAAGTTTAATTCAATTATTTCATTTTGAAAGAATAAGTAAATGTTGCTTTTTTGCGGTAAAATGTGATTCCTCCTAATTCTACAATATATCAGTGCTATATTTGACTCTGGATGCAACATAAGTATGGTTTTCTAAATAGTTAACATCCACTGCCATCTGAGTAATCTGATTCTGACTCTGATTGCATGAGCTGCAGCTTGTTTTATCACATTCATTTTCTCATTTTGAAATCTGTGTTCTCAGCAGGTTAATTTTCACTGTGTTGTACTATCCACATGCAATGATGTTGGACAATCTACTTTAATACTCTTTAATAACTCATATATATATTATAATATATTTTGTGCATGTTAGAGTTAAGGTTTAGGTTAGGTTTTCAAACCTGCGTCGTTCAGTCCAGTTAAAGTATGCTGCCTTCTTAAAATTTTCAGGATCTTCTTCCAGTGTTTACTTTCTTGCTCTCGTCCCAGACTCTTCTAACCAGTGAGTGAAGCCAAAGTTCTCACGTGGTGTTTAGTGATGCATTATACTTCACATTAATATCTTTCTGTGTGAAAAGACACCAAACAAGGTAGAAAATGTAACAAGTTTAACAAGTCATCCGTTGATTCGTACCACAGGGAACAAACTAGGTTGAAAATGTCCACAGTCAACAGCAGGAACATGTGGCAATGTGACAGCTAAAAGTTGGACTCAAAACTATGCAGTAAAACATTGATCTCATTACACAGGTACCTAGTGAAGAAGAGACTCTGTGGCAGAACTCCAGTGCAGTCTTTCATCAAAGCTGCTGCAAGCCAAGTTGATCAGATCTGTAGAGGTGGTGGACGGCAAGTACGAGGTGCTACTGGACCGAATGGTAACTTGTGCATCAGCAACTCAGTCCTGACTGTATATGATGTTTGCTCCAATATGAGTGGAAGTGTTTGCAAAGTTTCATCTGCAAAACGTCGCCAACACAAGGTGGTTGTTGCATGTGACAAAGTTGAAAACATCTGTCGCCCTGTCCATTATCAGAGATACAGCAATCAACAGCCAGGCAATGTTGTCTGCAAGTAAACTAAGAGAAATTAGTTTACTGGCAGATTTTTGGGAGCATTAATATGTAATTCATTCCAGCTGTCGGGCTTATTATTCTGTGACTTTTTTAACCAATATTTGAAACTTACATTAGAAATTACCACTTTCCCACACGCATAGTCATTTAAATACCTCAAATAAGTCCACGACATTTGCAGTTTATTTTCAATAGGACATTGTTGTTTATTATAGTAAGTTTTTCATCAAGTGCTTTCCTAAATTGTTCCTTTTAACTGCATTTTTTTCCTTTAAGAGATTCTGTTTGGCATTTCACACTGAAACAAATATCATGAACTTCCAAATTTATGCCTAAAGTGGATTTAATCAGCTGTCGGGCTTATTATTCTGTGGCATTGACACTCTCAGGCTGAGCTAGATGATTTTGCCTCTTATAATATAAAGACATTTTGACCTGCCTTCTTGATCATGAACTTCCAAATTTATGCCTAAAGTGGATTTAATAAATAATCTTTCCCTGTCAATGATTGTTTTTATTATTTAAAATGATGACTTTGATTACTGTAATAACTACTAGTAACTAGTAGTATAATATTTGCACACATTCATTCACTTCTGCTTACACAGTAGCTGCTTTCTCAATACACCACTCTCACTTCTTTCGTTGATATTATTTAGCAGAATGCTGTTCCGATTATTATATGTGTGATGAGAAAATGTTTATGCTCCTATTTGGTACCTGTTATGTTCCTTCGGACAGTAAGTCCCGGGGGAGGAGGAGAGGAACACTGTTTAAAATAAAACCAGGGCAAAAGAGGACAGGAAACCAGAGTGAGGTACGCACAAATATAAAGAGAAATAAAGTGCAAACCTCCAACCAAAAACTACTTTCTCACAAGAAGAAAGTGCAGAAACTCCAGTGACTAAGCAGCAATCAGGCACATCTGCTGCTGCTCACTCAGGCAGCAGAGGCAAGGGGGGAAGGACAACTAGAGAGGCAGCAGAGAGTGAGGAGCAACACAGAACACACAAATATAACACACAAATATATGACCCTATAGGGTCGTAAACGTACCATTTAATGTAAACATGTGTTGTGATTCACAAGTTATTGATAATGCATCATGTTATACCAAGCAAATTAAATGTATAGTAGTATAGTACGCATGTCTATGTTATTTTCCCTTTCATGATTAAAATAAAACAATGTTTGACATTACATTGGTTTTGGTAACTGAAGATCAACATCACACATCACTGAATGCTCCATGCATGAAGTATCAGAATCAGAATCAGCTTTATTGCCAGGTATGTGTACGCATACGAGGAATTTGACTCAGGATTGTACATTTCTCATGATGTGCTTACTCGTACAAAAATACCATAACACAATAATAAAATAAAATCAGACACAAACTACAGTATAGACAACACTAATATACACACTATGAACAAAACAATATAGACATATTGAAATAATCAAATAGTGAGGTGATCACAGTGCAAAGGATGCAAGAGTAAACTATTATTCTCATTATGTACATGTTGAAGGTGGATATGATATACAGGTACACATACACATACATGTACACAGTGTGATGGAGCATAGTGCAAAGACCTATGACCTTATGACCTGAGGTAGGTGTATTGGTATACAGTATATACAATATGACATAGTATGAACAGTACTGAAATAGAGAATGGTGAATAAATAGATAATAAGTGGAAACCAGTAAACAGGTGACTGATTAGAGACAGAGTTACTGGGTTATTGCACAGGAATTGTTCCTGACACTGTGAGTCAGAAATCAGCTGTTCATCAGAGTGATGGCTTGTGGGAAGAAACTGCTTCTGTGTCTGTTGGTTTTGGAGTACAGTGCTCTGTAGCGCCTACCAGAGGGGAGGAGCTGGAACAGATTGTGTCCGGGGTGAGATGGATCTGCAGTGATGTTTCCTGCCCGTTTCCTGACTCTGGAAATGTATAAGTACAGAATGGAGGGCAGGTTGGCACCGATTATTTTTTCTGCAGTCCTGACTGTCTGGCCGTAGGCAGGTTGAGTAGTAGTAGTAGCAGTAGTAGTAGTAGTTAAGAAGTTGTTATATTCAAATAATTTCACTAACTGGATGGGTTGAAGATCATGCTTTTTCCAAGCTGCTATGCTCAATCCTCTTTGTCATTCCTTCACTCAAAGTTCTAAGAAAGGTATGATGAAACCAGATAAAACTAATTTCTCTCTCTCAATAGAAAATAATTCCTCAACTCAAATGACACTTTTTCATTTCATCTTCTAAGACACACTCACCATTGCTATTCAGATAGTGACAATGCAGAAGGCGGGGGCCTTGTCTCACACACAGACTTGAAACATAAGCTGTCAGCTGTCAGCTCTCTCTCTCTTCTTCACACACACTCACAGTCTCTATAAATGACAAACAATTCTTAATTAACTTGCCTGAAATTGCCTGGTAAAATAAAGGTAAAGAAAAAAAGAAAAAAATATATAAGAAAGAGAAGGGGAGGGCCAGAGGTCCAACTCTCTCACAGATGCACAACCAGAGAGACCCACAATTCAGGAGGAGAGCACCCTCCAAATTAGGAAATTGCCCAATTGTAATTACGCCCGAGGACTCAAACCTCAGGTGAGTCACAAGCTCAATCAACGCTTTTTCTAGGCCTCACTGAGCAGTTTTGCCGATTCTGCCTGTTTTTTGTGCACTTTTCATTAATTTTGTAGAATTTCTTTTTGTAGCTTCAGACAATAACACAGAGACTTCAACCACTTCTCACTACGTGTTTAAAGTTAAACCCACAAATTTTAGAGTTTAGAAAAAGTATTCAAAGATGATTTCCAAGTGATTAATCCTATTGTTTGTTGAGGTGACGCACTTAGTGCTGTTCCTATCCGGAAAGGAAACCTCCAGGAATCTCGTCTGACTTTACTCACAGCAGGTCAGCAGGTTTGTGAATCTCAGTGGGACTTCTGAAATGTTGTGGAATTGCCTGGAAATACTCAACACAATCAAATAATAAACAAAACACTGTTGGGTTGAAGAGGAAATATACTGTACAATACATAGACCCCATCAGGTCCGGTGCCGGTGATCTGCAGCGCGGTCGCTCATTGACGTCAGGGATGGTGCGTTCAGTAGGGCAGCCTTAATGTGATTAGTAACTGTAATAACATTACTGTTTTGGAAATAGCAATCCGTCACACTACACACTTTACTGGGAAAATTAATATTACAGTATTACTGCCCAACACCTTACGTTCCACTGATGCGCAAGAGCAACTGTGTTACACACTGTGCAGGTGTGGAATGGGCAGCTGAACGCAAACGAACATCCTTGTTGATACTTGGAAAGGAAGAAACCTTTACACACGTCAGCCTGTAGATGTCCTCAAATCCTTTCCATCTCACCCTTTCCATTTCACTCGGCCCGCTCCTGTACCCACAGATCTGCATGATTCACGTGGGTCCGATATTCAGGTCGTAAAATCCGGAATTCCGGATTAATCTGGAAAAATCACATCCCTGAACTTGCTGAAGTACAAGCTGAGCATCACAACAGAGAAGAAAGAGGATTTAAGTAACTTTGAACTTGCCAGACGGGCTGGTCTCAGTATTTCAGAAACTGCTGATCTACTGGGATTTTCACCCACAAGCATCTCTAGGGTTTACAGAGAATGGTCCAAAAAAGAGAAAATATCCATTGAGTGGCAGTTATGTAGATGAAAATGCCTTGTTGATGTCAGAGGTCAGAGGAGAATGGGCTGTTTCGAGATGACAGAAAGGCAACACTCAATTAACCACTCGTTACAATTAAGGTATGCAGAATACCAACTCTGAACGCACAACACGTCAAACCTTGAAGTAGATGGGCTTCAGCAGCAGAAGAACACACCAGGTGCAGTCCTGTCAGCTAAGCATGGGAAACTGAGGCTACAGTTCGCACAGGCTCCCCAAAATTGGACAACAAAAGATTGGAAAAACGTTTTCAGCTGCGACATTCAGATGGTAGGCGTAGGTTTGGCGTAAACAACATGAAAGCATGGATCCATCCTGCTTTGTATCCACGGTTCAGGCTGATGGAGGTGTAATGGTGGCAAACTTGGCGCACCTTAGTACCAACTAAGCATCATTTAAACGAGACTGCCTACCTAAGTATTGTTGCTGTCCATCCCACAGTGTACCTGGGGTCATACTTCCAGCAGGAGAATGCACCATGTCACAAAGCTCAAACATGTAAAAGTTCACACACTGAGCCTTAGTCACATTCACACACATTCAAACCCCTATGGAAAAGCCATCGGGGGCAACATGTTTTGAAAGCTGAATAAGCAGCATCATTAAGGGCGTACTCACACTAGGCCTGATTGCCTTGTACTGTGCCCGAGCACGATAGTCCCCCCTCCTCCCTCCCCCCGCTGGCCTGCGCCAGAGCACGCGTTTACGCCATCACTGTCAGTGTTTCCCATACATTGACTCGTTTGTGGCAGCCCGCCACAGTATCAATGCCGACCGTCACATAATGATATGTGATGTTTTTTACTAGGCCTATTTAAAATCGGAGTTGATTGTAGAGTGCTGCACATAGGTATATTCGCGCAGTATCTCCTCTCTCTCTCTCTCTCTTTCTCTTTCTCTCTCTTGTCCCTCTCTCACTCATAAACACCACTGCACAAATCTGTCCAACACAACTGTCAATGTTGGAAATAAAAAAAAAGTTGTAATGTAAGAAGCCTAGCTAATAAGGAGAGCTATGTTAACGATGCTGGGTTGTCGAGGTAAGCATGCTGTACGTAGCTGGAAGTCAGTATTGACTGTCATTCTGCGGGGAAACACCGCACTCTTTTTTGAAAAAAAAAACTCTCTCTCGCACGGCACAGTGTGTTTGTGTTGGGGTTCCATACATGCCTATCGTGCCCAAGCCCACCTCTTCAAGTGAGCCCGGAGCGATCACACCGGTCAAACGAACCAGACTTTGGTAGTTAAACGTGCTCGGGCAGGGTATGGATCACCTAGTGTGAGTACACCCTAAGTCTGCCATCAAGAAGTAAAATAAATAAAAAATCTATCCACAACCCCACCTGAGTATGGTTCCCTCAGTAAAATGTAACCATTTCCACCACTGCCTATAACTGTCAAATATTTCTTTTCACTTTAATTTTCAACTAAATTGGCTGTGAAAGCATGATACACAAATCATTTCCTATTATATCAACAAAATAAACCAATGTCTGGCTACATAAATGTGACAGTGACTTTGAGGCTTCAGTTCTGTATAATAATCAATCCACTTGTTTCAACATACTCAGACAATATTTTAAGAGCTCTATCAACTCAATGAACCATTGCCTCATTTTATGGCTTGTTTTTGAGCATGGTACTGTAATCTGTATTACCATGAAATTGCTTTGGATATCAGTACCACAATATCTGACACCAATAGATTATGGGTTGGCACATACAAAGAACACAGGCTACAGACTACCAATGACACAAAGCAATAAGCAATGATGGAAAATGTTTCTTCATCAATTTATTGTTCTGTACATTGTTAAGAAAATGCAGGTGTCAGTGTTGAAAATAAAAACTCATCTTTCTTAGTCAGACATAAAAGCATAATAATTAAAGAGTCAACCTTTTCTTTGTGAAATAGTTCCAAAATAAAATCAGACTTTGTTAGTGATAGAACAACAAGGTCCTGGACTTATAGTCATCATTGTTCTGGGTGTTTTTACAGTCCCTTTTCTATTCATTATAATGGAGACAACGTTCAATGTCTGGCCTTCTGCTATTAATTTTAATTTTAATTAAAGAATTAAACACAGACTTTACACAGATGATCATAAACGTTCTTGATGGTGATGGAAAGTATGTAGGCCTTTCAGGCACAGCTATAAATTAGTTTGGCCATGAAGTAAGAACAAGATTGAGACATTTCTGTCTCCGCATCTTGCTCAAATTTGGTCCAACAACTATTTAGTCTTGATATGCAAACACTTGTAGTCATCCTCCTTGCACATAATATTCATATAATATAAACATAAACATAAAAACATAAAACAGTTAAAACATGACAATATGATTTACACAGTCCGCGAAAGTCTACAGACTTTGATTGCCAGTCTGAGTATTGCCACATCCAAATTTCTGTAAAACGTTTTTTCACTGCCAAAATTATCAGCTGATCACCACCCTCAACAAAAGCTTCATAGTGTAGTCTTGCTTTTGGATTGGATGAGCCTGATCATTCTTCAGCAAAATAAACAACTGAAAAATCTCTTTGGCACAAAACAAGGAAGGTAGAAGTGTCCTCAAGATAACCAACAGCTAAGTCGGAAATATTGGTTTAATCATGGACTCTTTAACAGCCACATAAAATAGGTTATAAAGTCTGCATTCTACCATCAAACCACCATAAAAATATGTAAAGCACTCTGAATTGTCTTTGTGTTTGAATATGACTTGCACTTGACCTGCACTGCTTCAATGCACTGGCCTGGGACAACAGAGGGAGCTGTTTTCTGTCACACAAGTAACACATAATGTGATCCAAATCTGTCCTTTGAGGACAGTTGGCAATTGGGCAATCTGGCATGCAGAGTTCTCAGTCATCAGTGGAAATACACATATACATTTACATTGATTCAGTTCTCCTTTAACTTAATAATTCATATTTTGCAATTCTGTATATTGTGAATGATGCAAATGAATGGATGGAGGAATTTAACTTTAACATACACAGCCACACCACTTTTGCATTTTCACTTTTTAATTTTAGAAGAAACAGACAAACGGTTAAAAACGTCAAAAGTCTACACAAGAAACAAAAGATAAAGCGTTTGTACTAAAAATACATTTATGATAAGACAAAACAGAAGTTCAAGTTATTGTTTTTGTGGAGAAATACATGATAAATGAAGCTCACATAATTTGAGACATTATTAATTCTGATCTAACTTTCCAGCCTTTCATTAGCATTGCAAAACAAAAGTCTTTAATATATGAAAAAAGTATGTATAAAACTTAAACAGACAAATTGTAATGTCAGTGAGTGCAATTTTTAAACTATAGTCTCTAGAACAGCTGTAATAATAGGAATCAATTAAATTAACATATGATTTTGAATACTTTCACATAATTTCAGATCTTAAAGGAGACCTATTATACTGGATTTCCAGTCCTAAATTGTTGTTCTGTGACTCCTATATGGCAGCTTTTCATGATTCAAAGTTCAAAAAAATAATTTTTTATCTTAAACTGGCCCTCCCAGAACAGGAGGAAATCTGAGGTTTTGGCCAACAGAGATTTATTTTAAATACTTTTACCTTGTTATTTGAAGCTTTGGCCATGTTTCACATGAACATCCAACATTGTAACATCGTAGATAAGTCATAAAATATGGAAAAGCATAATGGGTCTCCTTTAAATTAAAATTAAAATTGTAATGACAAATGAATCATTATTCAATGTTTCTCAAACCTCACTGAT
The DNA here is from genome assembly GCF_014851395.1 of Micropterus salmoides. Lineage (NCBI taxonomy): Eukaryota > Metazoa > Chordata > Actinopteri > Centrarchiformes > Centrarchidae > Micropterus > Micropterus salmoides. The sequence continues at coordinate 31,033,448 of NW_024041150.1, forward strand.
TAGAAAACCGCTGAAGGTGGTAATGGCATCGTTTCCCCAAATATTTGTATTTGCACCTAAGCGTACAAAAACCTGGTCCCCTTGCTGCAGCTGCAAGAACACTGCATTGCCTCCGTTATCAGCCCCGTCATGCGATGTACGGTGGTCATAGGCTGTCGCAACAGCTTGGCCATTCTTCACGAGGGCTAGACTCACTGGGTTGGCTCCTCCAGCATGATAAAAGAATGTGAAGTAGTAAACGCCTGGAACAGGTGCAGCAAAGATACCTGTGGAAACAATATTTTATTCCAACATCTGACAGTCCTTGAAGATCCAAGTCCTTGAATCTTTCACATTTAAAGTGCTCTCTCTATTTCTTGCACACACTGTAGAAATTCAATCCATAAATATCAATCAGCTTTATCTATGACACAATTATTAGATTTACACTGAAATTACTTTGACATTTTCATGTAACAACACTTCATGCCTGGTTCCACCTTCATTATTTAAATTTATCTGTGATGATATTGAGCTTTGCAGCGTTGTGAAGGTGTCACTTTGGGCCTTAATTGTGACGGCATTTCCCAATATTTTCAGAATTTCAAAAAGTCCAAAAAACAAAAAAAGACGAGTAGAATCAAGGCAAGTCAAGGTGAGTCAAGCTGGTACCGTGCATTGGAAAAGGGGCTTTACTTGTAACAGATTTTTTTTACAGTGCAGTAATACTAGTATTAGTATATATTAGGGTTACGACGCTGGACTTCAGTGTGGTGTTTTTCTGTTATTTTGTTTATTGTCCTTTTGGTTTGACCCATTGACTCCAGTGTTGTGTTCTTGTTTAGGTTTTGATACTGGATCATTGCTTCCTTGTTTTCTGTTGTATTTAGTTACCAATATCCTTGAGTATTGTCTGTAGCTTTACTTCCTGTTTTATTTTGTAATTTTGGTGCTTGGTGTTTTTGTCTAGATTTGTTTCCTGTCTGCCTTGATAGCTCATGTGTCTCACATGTGTTTAATTGCAGGATTGATTGATTGATTGTTTAATTGAGGAAGATATTTCTCTCTGAAATAAAATGTCAACATCATGGTGGCACTAGAGGAGAGTCAGGGGACAACAATATTTACCCACTGGGAACCATGGATGTCTGTATACAATGATAAATCTTCATACCAATTAATCTTATAGTTGTCGAGATACAGTACATCATTCTGGACCAACATGGTGGACAGACCTACTTAGAATAAATTATCTTCTACTGCATTTGATACTCCTCATAAGTACACACTAACATATTTCAACCATGCAGCAAATCTTCACATTTGATCTCCACCTTTGTGAATAAGTACTATATAAAAACTTCATAACTGCAGGTCCAGTGTGGATTTATTGACAGAAATGCAATATAAGATCCATAACTATGTTTTCAATGGTGTATAAAGACCTTAAATCATTATGTTTTTATTACCTTAGAATGAGCCATTTATTTCTACATAACCGTGGGTCCCCCCTTCTATGGACGTCATATTGCATCGTCATGTTTCTACAGTAGCCGAAAACGGACAAACAGCGCTACAGAGCGTGTTTCGTCACTACATTCTTCTTGTTCTATTTCTGGTAAGTTTTGGCAATGCACCACAATCACAGAATGAATGTGTTTCCCTTGTCAATGTTTGTACAAACTTTATCTATTGTGTGGTTTATTATGATATTTTACATGCACTTTTGTGATGGTCCCTCACTAAAAAAGAAACATCAGTCACCAAAACATCTTGTAAAAACTGATGCAACGTTAAGATGTACTTTACTGTATGGCAAAAAATCTAATCTACTCCACCGCTTTTTTAACCTCTAATTTATTTAACATGTTGTCACATCTGCATTCCTGCATACCATTTTACTTATGTATTTTTAAAGATAGAGATTATAGAAAATGTCAGTACTAATGTACTTACCAGTGAATGGACTGTAGGCATTACCGATGTTTGTTTTCACTGTTCTGTAGATTACAGTTGTTTCTGTGTTGAAGGGTCCAATGGCTCCATTCCCACCTGTTCCTGCACTGAATACTACCATGGTTCTTTCTATAAAGCAAAACATTGTAATCACATTATTTTTATAAATGTATTTCCACACTGTTACATTTTGTTTATTCAACCATACAAAAGCATTCTTCACTGAAGTTTTTAAATCAAAAAGTTCCACTTTACCTTTGTTCTTCAGTTCAATAATCTGGTTTTCACTGTCCTTCAGTTTGGTTTCACTGTCCTTCAGCCTGTTTTCCATAACTCCCAGTTTTTCTCTCATGGCACCAAACTCTTTCAGGAGATTACACATGTCAGGAAAGCATGACTGTATTTCAGTGTTTTCTTCTGTTTCTGGAGGAATTACATCATCCTGGGCCCAAATCAGGCCACAGAACAGTGATACAAACAATAAAATAGTAAAATTCATCTTCTAAGTTGATTAAATGTTGCTCAGACACCTTAACTCGATATGATAACTTGATATGATCCCTCTGGCTGCTATTATGTTGTTTAAAGCACACCTGTTAATTTTTAACATCCTATTTGACAAGTGACTTTATTATCTTATTTCAGATGTGCAGTGAGGAAATAGTGTTAACTACATTTAGTTGCAATCAGCTAACCTTTGATATCCTAGATAAATGTAAACAGAAATGTTTCTCAACTTTTCAGTGATCAGTAACTTTACAAAGATTCCCATGTTTCAGAGGGTATTTTGGCAATGAAGAAATAAAGTTACTTGGAAGGAATCATTTAAATACAATTCAAATTATAAACCACTAAGTAAACAGCTGTGAAAATCTGAAAACGTGTGCATCATTTTAAATGTTGTTTATGAAATTGTCAACTTTGCCCTGGAATTGCTAGTAAGTCATAGTAAAGGATCATGTCAGGATATGATCCATTGCAAGCAGGTGCATTTCTCAAAATATACATATAATATATATTTCATAACAATATATATTTCATTTACACTAATACCTACATACTTTAATTTATCAATAATATTGTATACTATTTCCATCTGTGTGGCTACTCCATCTGGCCATCTAGTTTTCAAATGTAAGAACTATTTGTTCAGATCTCGACAACAAACAAACAAACAACATAACATAACATACGTATTTATTATGACAGTTACATAAAATGTACACATTTCATGCACTTTTAATTTTAATGTACTGCTATATACACAAAAGTGCAATAACATGTGGTTTGGAAACACTTTGAGCAAATAAGGTGCTTTTTACCAGCAGTATTCCCTTTACACAGTAGCGATAAAACATTTCTTGTAAATCTCAACTTAAACATTAATGTAATCAAATCAAATATTAAACCAAAGCTATTTTCCATCGAGCTCAAAGTGTAGCGACAAATGGTTGTGTTCCGTGAAACTGTTGCGGCGGTGCTCGTGCCCATGGTTACTCTTAATAGAGCACATGCCATTTACTGCCACACGCTGCATGCAAGTAGTCTGCCGAGCCTTCACTGCTTGTTTGGGTGGGTGATTTGCAGCCTGATCAACATGCCAGCCCTCCATGACCCATGGTTTGACTGTAGGTGTATGTGTATTCAGAGCCAGTGAGCAACGGACTTTCAAAAGAATAATAATTTTTTAAAAACTGTGTTAACGTGCAATAAAATAATTGTAGGTGTTAATTAATGCGTGCCCAGCCCTACAAAGAATACATTTATAAGTAGAGGAGTCACATAAGACTGTAGCACTAGCAGAGTGCAAAATATTTTCAGAATTTATTGTAGCATGGCTAAATTAGCTATGAATGTTAATAAATTTATGAGAATTAATACCCAATTATGAATTTTAATATTCAGAAAATATCAAAAATCTCTCGTCTAATCTCACCACCAGAGTTGTTATTAACCTGATTTACCTCCGGACCTCTTGGTAGCTTTTAATAATCATACAATTATTCACCAGAGATCTGTTAGTTAATAATCGCTAAATTATCTTAAATCAATCAGTCAGTCTCCTATCTAAAGGGTCAATTCTCTTGGCAGGGACGTGGAAATAGGCAACACACACAGTTCCTTGATTACAGTGAATTTGTTAACTAACTAAAGCGATATAAAAGGGTGGTTAAATACAGGGAAAATAAAAAATGACTGAACAATGAGAAATGGAGGTTCGATTGTAGGAAGCATTTGACTCATACGGCAGAGGAGAACTAATGAAAATAAGCTATGAGTTTAAGGAGTCAAAAGACTATATTAACATTATGGACATCCCTGACCACAGAACGTTTGTTTGGTCTTACTGCTTGTGTTTCTTTCTTCTGTTCAGTCTTGGCCACAGGTAGTCCTAATGACTGTAACGACTGTCGTCACAGCAACAAGGAACACTAACGAACCAGCAGTATCGATGACCCGGGCCAACGACCCCACTGAGGTTAAATAGCTGAGTTTCCCTGCCAGTCAGTCAGAACTGAAGAAGTCCTTTGGATGAGGGACAAAACGTCTTCCAGTATCTTCAACCAAGTCCAGTTGCCCTTGATTCAGTTGCCACGGTTACATGTGTGTCTGGGAGAGGAAAAGAGGAATTTGGAGTAGCTCCAAATTTATTTAATGTAAAATGCACAAATCCACACTGTTGTCCCACTACATTATGAGCGATGTTTTTTCAAAATCAGCAGGGGGAGGTGCACACATTTAAGTATTATGCTTAAACAAAGCACTTGCCTACAAACCACCAGAAAATCACAGTCACACACACTGGCATAAAAATAGTAATTAATGACAACAACAAACATTAATTTCAAATATTTTTGTCTTTTAATTTTAATATGAGAGCAGAAACAAATGATTTTGTCAATTTTTAATACCCGGTACCTTAATAGTTTTCCAGTAAGTTTGTTTATTCTCTTTAAAAATAGTGCAAGAAAGTGTTTGTTTCTTCTCTTCATCAAGTAGAAAACATGTCATTGAAACAGGATTACAGTAAACAGAAAATGATAAAGGGGAGAACCCCGGTCTGTGACATTAGGTAGAAAGGGAAGCCAGCCTCTGTTAGCCTCTTTGCTCATGTGGATAGTTAACCTCAGAGGTGAGAGATTAGCATATTGTAATCCAGTAACAAAGGACATATAACGCCAGATTTAAGTTGCAACCCCGTTTATCAACAGAGATGCATATCATCTGCTTCTTCGAAAATCTCTCTCCCTGACAGCAAAAGTTTCCCATAAGGTCATTATATTTGTCCCTTACAGGAAACCATACAGGAAGCAAAGTGTGTTTGCTGCAAAATGTTAGAAAAAAAACTGGTGCTACTTTTGATTTTGCCATTAGTGGCTAAATCATAATGAAATGAAAGATGGTAGTAAACATTTATTCATCATCGTCATCTTCGTCATCATCATCTTCGTCATCATCATCTTCATCATCATCATCTTCGTCATCATCTTCATCATCTTCGTCGTCATCGTCGTCATCATCATCATCATCATCATCATCATCATCATCATCATCGTCATCATCATCTTCGTCGTCATCTTCGTCATCATCATCATCATCTTCTTCTTCATCATCATCATCTGGGTCGATCTTTCCAGAAAGAACGTCCTCAATCCACTGCTCGAGCACATCAGCTGTGGGCATGTCATCATCGTCATCCATTTCCATCCACACGCTGTCGGCCTGTCAAGGATAGGCACACAAATATTTACAGTATGCCCAGTGTTTTACCTTTGCTATCTTTTTATTGATTATAAGTTACTGTTACAGGTAGCTTAAAGCAGCATTTTGCTTCAAGTTTCAAAAGGAAGCACAGAAACTGTAACACTTTGATATCATGGTGGTGAGAGAACACCCCATCATATCAGAAAGATACCATAGGAATGATTCCCCTCTTTTTCAAATGAAAACATGTTTAAAACATACTACATTAATACATAACTAAATAATTTCATTTCAATAGTTTTTTTCTGTACCGGGCAACACTCCAAACAACTTGAAATCTGTATTTCATTTTAGGTTTTTGCAAAGGATGAGAACGTTTACTTACATCCTCAACATCAACCACACCAATATGTGGAGAAGAGAGGTCAATGAGGAAGGTCTTCTCCCAGTATGGCACCAGCTGAAAGAGAGACAGAGTGAAAATGGTTAGGCTTATATCTCACGATGACTCAGATGACATTTGAAGTTGTTTTTAACACAATACCTGTAATTTTTGCTAATTTTCCTGTTTTTCCAGTTATTAACATCTCCTGTCATTTCAGATTCCTGCTGTTTTCCCACCTGCCCTGTTGCTGCCCTCAGTGTTTTCCCACTATTCACAGTTGGATTTAGCTACATTGCATACAGTACATACCAGCTCTCTTTCCCTAGTCATTTGCCAGATCAGCTAGTATACTACCCAGTCCTAGCGGTTTAGCCTTCATTCCTGTTTCTTGCATGCTTTGTTTGCCATCTCTGACTGATTATCTTTTTGGGTTTGACACATCCTTTAGAAGAAAAAAATTGCAACATTGTAAATGAAAGATGTACAATAGCTGATATGTAGTTTCAGTGTGGCGTATTCATACCAGGGGGAAATTGTCAGGGTCAATCCAGATGATGCTGAGGTTGGGGTTGTTGGTGTTCTCGCGTGCCACCTCCTTCAGGATTTCCAGGAATTCAAAACCATCTAAGGAGAAATTCAGAGGTCAGGTACAGTGGTGTACCAGGTGCCATAAAGTATTAGCTTGATTTTCAAACATATCAGTTCTATAATTGTAAATAAAGAGACACAAAGGTAGAAATATACCTGGGTCATCTTCCTCAGCAAATGCAACAATGTGCTCTCCATCAATGTCATCCTCCTGTGAACACAAAATATTCCCACTCTAGATTGACCGACAAAAAATACAAGTTTTAATAGAGACAGATGGAGGCAGATGGAGAAATTTCAAAAATCACCCTTACCCAGATCTCATACATGCTGTGCGGCTCAAGCTTCCTCAGAGTAGGCCTGGAACAATAAAGGTATCAAAAGTCAAATTTTCATATTCCCATCAAAAAGTTGTTGCGCTGTATAATGCTGTTTTGATTGTACACTAGTGGTACTTTATATGCTTGATAACAGACAGATTTGTCAACTCGTTACACTCCAATTTCACCTCCAGTCCGACATTGCCTCCACTCTATCTGCCTCAATGTAATTTAATTTCAAGTCGACTCTAAAGAGTAGCCATGAAAATATACTGGTTTTGCCGTTTTAGGAGCGGAGCAAAGTAAAATTAAACTATATACAGTACTTGTAATTGATTTAAAATGATTGATTTCTTGTCTGTAGCATTTGACATTGTTGATATTATTCTTACTTAGTTTGACAACAGTTTGACAAGGGTGTTAGTTCCTCAACAGTGTTCACTGGAATGATCACTTTTTAACTGATCACTGTTTCATGTCATGATGCCAGACTAGAATCAGTGAACCTGGTGTAGTTGGCGGATTCAGTGGTCTGGATCCAGGTAAGTACTTTGTGATTAGATGGCTTAAACTAGATTTTAAATAAACTTCAGTTTTAATACCTAAATGAACTTAAATGTCACTTATCAGTTCTTCCAAAACAACCCTTATGACCGTTCCAAAAAATCTCAACTAAAATTTTATTTTAGTATGACACAGGGTCTCACCTGTCATGCTGTTCAATGTATTCAACAAGTTCAGACTCAACATAGGGCTTTCCTGGAATGGTGACGGGTTCTTCCATGAATGGCTCATAGAAATCAACTTCATTCAGCTTCAGCTTCAGCTTCTTGGCAATCTTAAATAATGTTAAGAGAAAGGCAATCAAACAGGAAATACAAAGTTAAAAGAAAATTTGAAAATCCTAAAAATTTTCACACTTTTGTGTACACATACGAAAATAAAAAGGCACACAAAAACTCAAGCAAACAATTTAAACCTTGGGGTCAAATGTGGCAAAGAATTTGACAAAGGGATGGAACTCCTCAGCTGCATCATCATACTCTATAAAGTCTGGATGGAGAAAATAAAAACACTTTATTAAGCATTTGATTTAAAGAACGATTGCATATGATCTGCTTGAAGCTCAATCTTAAGATCATAATCTTCAACGTACGAGGAGATTTCTCGCTCTTGAAATAGCCAACCAGCTTGATGACCTCATCAATGTTGTGGAAACCCTTCAGCTCACGCTCGTTGTCAATGATCTCCACGGGGTCTTCAATTACCTGATAAGAGACAATGACAATGCAAATATGTGATTGATCTTTAATAGATTGAAGCTTAGAGTTGACAAAATGTTATAATTTATGTGCATGACATAATTCCACATGTCAGTATCCTGAAAGCAGGATGAGGCTGACACTTCTATTGGTAAAACAAGGGTGCACAATATATCTATCTTCCACATAGATTTAGCCCAAGTGTTGGAACAGTCTCTTATCATTGACCATACATTACTTACGTCATAGAGGAACTCAACCAGGGTGTCTGCAGCGAGCTCTCCATCGTACTCGATGATCTCATTGTCACAAAAGATGTAGATGCTTTCCACTTCGTCTAGACCTTGTAAGAGAGTTAAAAGACCAAGATTTATGCCAGGATGATTGTTATGCATGTTCCTACATTATGGTAATAAGTTTCAGTAGTCGAAAAATAGTTTTTCAATAAACTTCAAAGTTTGATTCCACAATTGCAACTGCGATGATATGTTGTGGTTGATAACAGGTCCTAAAAGCCCCTTAATAAGTATAATTTATGTTGTGCTTGTTGCACTACTGCTCATACTGTCATGGTTTGGGGTTTTCATATCGTATTTTGGGTTTTTTTGGTTCCATGTCTTGCGTTTCTACTGTTCTGCCTTGTTCATTCTTGTGATGAATACATGTTTGGTCTAGTACTATTTTTACCGTCCCCTGTCATGTCCTAGTTCATGTCTTAGTGTGTAGTCCTGCTTCTGTGTCTTAGTTCGTAGCTCTGACAGTTCTTTTTCCATTTAGACTGTACACGTATTCTGTGTTCTGTTTTATACATCCTGGTCCGTTGTCGTTTGTCAGTCTGTCTTGTCCTTGTCGTCTGTTTCTGTGTTTTGACAGTGGTACTGTATGTTCGGTGTCTGTGTCAAGTTACTTTTTTGTCTGAGTGCTATGTGTATTCGGTCTATGTTTCAATGTTTTCTGCGTTTGCTGTCAGTGTCTAATTTTGCTTCCCGTCTTATTTCATTACCTTGATGTCTCACACCTGTTGTTGTGATCCCACCCTGCTCGTTTACCCTGGTATTTAAGTCCTCAGTTCTGTTATATCTTTGTTGTGTCCTCGTCGCATGTGAATGTTCTGTTCATGCTCTGTTTCCTTGGCTTGTTCCCTTTTGGATTACCATGCATTTTAGATTTACCCCTTTGTTTGGACTCTTGTCTAGTGCTCCAACGTAAGCCTGTTTTGTTTATTTCAATAAACCTTTTTGAACTGCATCCTCCTTGCCAATGTCTGCATTTGAGTCCACAGCTCTATTTTCCTGGCTCTGCATTCAGCATTTATCACACTTACACCATGTAAGAAGAACTCTTTGTTCAGCACCATGAATCAGAATACTGCCCCAGCACCTCTTGTTACAAAAAAGTTGTAACACCTCTGGTCAACACTTGAGGGCAGGGTTGTTTCATTTATTGCCAATATTGCACTAGGCCTCAGACATCAACAATTACATGTATTATTAACTAACATATTTTTACTCTCTATTTTAGTTCTTTTGACAATTGTGTATTATTTTATTAATCAGTGACCATGGAATACCACTGGATAGGTGTCAATTTAAGTCCAAGTGTACAATAAACCCACACATATGCTACACTAGTTATTTATACAGATTGTTTTTGCCATGCAAGGTTTCTGTCAGTGACTAGCAAGCTTACCTAGCTTCTTAGCAACAGCAGAGTCCTTCTTTTGATCCACCAGGCCAAATCCAATGTCCTCATCATCAAGATCATCAAGAACTTGGGCTGCAAGCTGGACAGAGAGACACAGAGATGCATTTCATATTAATTTCAAGGCCTTAAAAGCAAAAGCTTTAGCTTGCTGTCCTGCACTTTCTAAATCTGAGTGAAACTGACGCCAACAATTGACAGCCCTTATAGCCGCTGTGAGAGGAGCATGGACAGCGGAGTTTCCAGAAGAACAAGAGGGGCAGAACTTGAGCCAACTATGTCGAGGAGAAGAGATTCTGTAACAGGTGTGGTGGAAAGGAAAGGAGCTCACAAATAGCAAAAGTAAAGCCACTGCATACATGCGCATACATATTTACACTGTAAACAAACAAACTTAAGCATACACTTGTGTTGTTAACTCTCTTTCTTCCTTTTCACATTGATATTTCTCCATATATATCGGTCACAGTTGTATACAAATACATACAACCGTTTTGTATTAATTCTCTATTGTATTGCTTTGTCACTACATTCAGCTCTTGCACAGTATTAAAGTATGATTGCCCCTTTAAATGTGAGGTTACACTTCGCATGAAGTGAGTCAAAAGCGTTATGTAGTGGATTGCAAAGCTGCACAACGAAATGGATAACATTCATAAGCAGCCAAATGCCTCACAGCCCCAGCACAAATAGCGAATATAGTATGGTATAGTATTTGCTCTATTGTTCTTCACAAGCAATATTTTATGTCATCCATTATTTTGGTCTCCAGACACTTTAGCTCATGATTGGACACATGGCCAGTTTCTCTCTAATTTGGCCTACTTGCCATGAAACACTAAAGCCAAATAATCAGCTAATAGCAAATGATCTCTCAAATCAGAAAAAACAACATATTTTCTTACTACTACTACCCTACTCTTGTCTTGGTAGGTTCAATCTTTTAAGAAAGAGTTCAGTCTTTTAAGAAATATGCTTTATTGCAGAACGTTAGATGAGAGGATCATTACCATTGTCATATCTGTCTCTCTGTTTTCTTTTACATTTCCAATGTATGGATTAAACAGACACTCTTTCTAGAATATGCTTACCGAAACTAAGACACTATACGCTAGGATAACTGCCTGCTGGCTATAACATTATAAGGACAGATATGAAAATGGTAAAAATCTTCTCACCTAGCTCTTTGCAAGAAATCAAATATGTGTATTTACCCATGTCAGACAATAATACATTTAAGATATCAGTTTCTGTAACTTATGTCCCACCATAAAACAATGGAAACTCCCGTGTGCTGCTCAAAGCTTCAAAGCTTTGTTCCACAGACATTGCTGGGAAGCATTTTCCCTGGGACTATTTCTTGGTTTTGAGTTTCTCAAGTGTAATTTTTCAATGCTTTGAGCAGCACAATTGAAATACAATTCACTTCTGTTGGACTAGGGTGATGGCAAAAATTTTGACTAATATCTTGGCACATAAACCAAAACTACCTGCAAGGTATGACATCTCAAGTAAGTAAGTTTGTGATTTGGGTGACCCTCTATGATCATTGATGGTTGGAAGGAAAAATGGGTGGAGGATGGATGGATGGATGGACATGTTAAAGCGTAATTAATAGGTTAGATGGGAGCCTTTTTCGAACAATTTTACCTGTCTCTTCTCTCAAGTAAATCCACTTGCTATGGTACACAAAGGTACAGTCAAAACATAAACTCAAACTGGCACAGCCCAAGCTTCTGCTGCTTGACTTTGAAAGCAGTTCAGTCTCCGCTGGTCTGTAATGTCTGTTGCTTCCTGTAATTTCATCTGTTTTAAACCATACTGCAGTCAATGAGCAGAAGAGAACAATCAGCAGATACTGCAGCAGCAGAAGAATCTCTGTTTCGCAGCCCAGCTTTACAGACACAAAAGGCAGACCTTAACATACCTGAAAGATAATTGCTGCTTGACTTGTGATCAGCTGCAAGAAGAGGTAATGCTTTAGGGCAAAGCACAATAGTCACAGCCTCCAGGTTTACAACAAATCGGAGTGGCCTTCACAGGAGAAAAAAACAGGCCCAAACTTAAATACTGAGATTGTACTCAGGTGATTATAGCCCCCATTCACACAGGACTACGGCTAACTTTACTTTAAGTTCCCCTATTTAGCCTGTACATACATTTAATAAATAGTTTATAACACACTATAACGTCATTATACATAGCTATATGGACACTGTCAAGTGTTTATTAATGTAGTTTTTATTGAATTATTTATCAGCAAAAACTTATTTTTGAAGACATATGCATAGACTCTGTTTTATTTAACCTGTATTTTTCTATATTTTAGGACTGTACCGAATAGTTCACATTAAGTTTCATTCATAATATATTAATTATATTACTAATAATAATATATTAGTAATATATATTCTAAATAAACATTTGATGCTGAACAGCTTTTTTTCATGTCTGTTCATTCTGCAGTCTGTGAAGTTGGGACACTATAAAACATTGCGACCATGTTACATCGCTGTCTCTCTCTTTTGCTCTCTGTCAAGTATGTATCTAGTATTTTACAGTGTGTGGGGCTAAGCACACACAGCAGACAGTATAACGCCTGGCTTCAGCTTCATGCATTCACACAAAATCCAAAATCCTGCAGGATGGTTTCTTCCTGCAGGATTCGTTCGCTGTCACTCTCAAGCCGGCTCAGCCACTGCTGCGCTCTCTCTCTATCTGTGCAACTTTTGTAACTTTGTTTACAAAGAGCGAACGACAAATGCTACACATTCTGCCTATACTTAAATTTTTTAGGGTGATGATATCATAAAATATGAAGACATATCTGGAACAGAAAACTGCAGGTCTGCTGCAACTCTTAGTTCTTATTAAATTGCAGCTCTTATTAAATCAAATTTGAGGCATGTCTGTCCTATTTTATTGTGCTTTTATTTTCTATTTGACTCTTTTTTATATTGTATTTATGTATTATGTTTTTATATTGCCCCATGTTGCTTTTATGTTTTGTAAAACACTTTGAACTGGTCTTGCTTATACAGCAGTCTGCTTTCTTAGCTTCCCACAGAAGGAGTTAAAGTTGTTAACACATACAACAATAAACTTATTTCTGCTTCTAATTACATTATAATGGATTATTAACCATTTATTAAGGTTTTATATAATGTTAAATAGGGGGACTAAAGTGTTAAGGAATTATCATTATCTGAGGACCTCATGTTATTTGTACTAAATGCAGCTGTTTTGCTTAATCTTGCACATATGTGCCATGTCTGTAATCCAAAACGGAAAATTCCACCTCAAAATTCCCTCAATATTTTAACAAGCACAAAAGTCATCTGTCAAAATTTCTGATTGCTGCTTGCTACCCACCCTCTGCTTTTCTTTTTCTTTTAACAGAAATAATACAAATGTCTTGGGAATGTTTCATTTCCATCATATTCAAAAGAGCAATTTAGTCAGTAAATTTTAATTAAACAGATTTTGTTTTTACTGTAGAAAGTAACAGACGTCAATTCCTACTTCACATGAAGTCCTGAGGTAATGCTAGCTATGTGTGAATAGGACTTAACACAAGAAATGAAACAATTATTGAATCATTTTGAGTGCAGCGTACGCCAGAGATTAAATAACAACACACAAAACACAAATTACTTTTTTAACTTCTGATTGTGCTGCACAGAATTGGGGATGACAAAATCAGAATGTAATTTTTCATATTTGTACATGTTCTTGTGTACCCCATACACAAGTCAAAGGTTTTCTTACAAACACATTCAAAAACCCACTGTACTATTGCAGAGTAGTGGAAGCATGTCAGCGGTCTTCTGACAACACCACCAACACTATAACATAAGTGACTTGCCAGATTACATTCTCCAGTTTAGAAACTATTCCCCAAAGCTCATCCTGTGTTCCCCTAACTGTCACCACATGGTTTGGCCATATTAGTAACACTGGGGTATTTATAAAAGAGCTGAAGCTATGGGTGCATGCAGTGGGGCGGAAAGCAAAGCAAGAGGTCCCACAGCTAAATAAGGCATGTAAGAAAGCATTTTGAGGAAGAAAGCTAATATCTGTAACATATAGAAATGGGTTTGGAAAGGGGAGGAGAGAAGGCAGGTGGGGTTGATGAATGGAAGAAGGCACTTGAAACATAAGTTTACACTCCACAGCCATCATCTCCTCCTATCGTTTTTTTTCCTCACTCCAACATCTCTGGCTTCTGCTTACTGGTGTTTTTCTCACTCTTTCTCATGATTACCTCTTTTCTTTCGCACTCTCCATGTCCATCTGTATAATTTGTCCTAACTAACAACCCTTCACCCTTCCTCATCTGTTCCCTTGCTATCACCTAACCCATCTAGAAATCTGAGTGTAAGCGAAAGGTCAGCAGTGTAATCGCTTGGCTCCATCTCCCACTGCCCAGTCAGTGTCAGTTTGTCAGGTGACACAAGATGAGGGCAGAGTGCCATGGTGAGTTGTCAAAAACGTGCTCTGGGTCCCTGCTGCACTTTGCTGTGACACCAAATGATGAGTTAGGAGAAGATGACGAGGTTTGCACTGCAGCAGAGGGGTCACATTTCATCATAACATAGCTGCCCACATGCTTATTCTACATTGCTTGCTGCAGGTTAGCCGATATATTGGTTACTTTGGTTTAATTGGAATTGAGTGGCAGGTGTTACTGCCACCCAGTAAGACATATTTGTCTGAAATGTCTTCAGAGTGTTTTCATTTTCAATGGGGATCACCCTCCTAAACTTACCAGTCTCTGATTTGTTCTCTCTTTGCTGCATCTGTTGGACTTAAAAGCAATACTCCACTGAATATCTATTTGTGGATTATCAAACTCTCAACCCCTGTTTGGCTTGAACAGTGTCTCTGAAAAGATTGTATCTTTTTTAATTGCAGAGGACAGTAGCTGTGGTCAGCTTGTATTTTAAAAAAGTTACTTCACCTTTGCTTGTTCATTTGGCAGATGCTTTAGTCCAAAACAACATACACATGAGGTACAGAACAATTGAAACCCCAGTAGATCAAGTTTCAAATTCCACTTGACACAGGTGTAAAATGGTGCAAAGGATTCCACCAGTAACCCAGTTTCATGGTGATGAAAGTCTGCATAAACAATTTGAACCATTCCTGGATATTCTACCTGATACAAGTGTAAAAAGTAACTTGACGTGAATGTAAGGAATGGCAAACATCTACCTAAAAGTTACAAATTCTAAGTGACAAATTCAACCTGACACAAGTGTAAAAAGTTACAAAGGATTTCATCAGTGACCTATTTCATAGCAACAGGTTTGCATAAACATTTGAATCACTCCTGCAACATAATCCACATCCCCTCTGTCCATTTATATCCTTAGTATGTTCCAAAACCTCATAATTTTGCAAAAATATACAGAATTATAGCTCCCATTTTTCAGTAACATAGTGTGGTGTTATTGTCTGATGATTGTGGCCAGGATCAACAAATGTAATTGCCTGATCTGTGCGTGTCTATTCTGCAAGATGGCAGTATTGTGTTGATGTTTGATTGAGTTGGATGAATGATTCCTTCCCCAGGTGCCAAGATTTCAGAAGTCACCCTTTAGCACATGGATATATTTCAAGATATTTCCATTCTCATGACATACAAATGGCTTTTTCTACTGTGAAGTAACTGTGCCTAAAAAAAATCAGCAGGCTTTCCAGGACATTTCAGATAACAAAAACCTCTCAAACAAAGAAAATGATAAATCACAGTCATTTACATGTCATTCATCCCTACATGCATAACAGCTTTCCAACTTGCAACTATCAACCCGGGTAATTTCTGTACCTGCTTATTTGTCATTATCCGCAAAAGTTGGAGATTAGCTTAGTTTTGGAAAGTAAGGCATACTGGACCCATTCATTTAACAGCGTACCTCTTGACTTTATGAATCTGTTGGATTTCTACACTTAGAAATCTTATTGTAAACTGTTCACACAACTAATGAGAGGAAATAACTGCTGTTGGACTTTCAGCTCATTGCTGACAGAGGTGGATGCAAAGCCATGTTATTATTTTTCCTTTCAACAAAGACCAACAATGGACAAAGTCTGATATGAACAGTGTTGGGAAGGTTGGAAATGTAATAGGTGACCGATTACAAGTTACCCTATTTAAAATTTAATATTAGTGTAACTGTTATAATATGGTGCTGCAAATTCAAACATGAGAACCAATCAAAAGCATCAGAATAGCATCAAACTTTACTGAATGGCTATGACTGGAAATAGCATTGGAAGACATTGCGCACATTAAAAACATGCAAAGCAACAAAATTATTATTATTCAACATATAGCCAAGCTTATTACAGAAAATGTTCCGATATAACCCCCAATGTAAACATGAACATTTTCATAAATAACATTTTTTCCCTGAAACTGGAATAGATTACAGTTACATTTATTTTGTAATTAATTTCCAACAAAATTACATGTAACTAGTTATAGATATTGGAAGAATCTTAGGCTGTGCTGAGTTAGGAAGAGTAAACGTGGCTTGAAAGACTTGCTGCCAGTCAATGAAGGCAAGGCAAGGACATGGGTTTACTGCCCTCATGTTCCTGCCTCACACCTGCTGCCACAGTTATTATTATTAGCCATTTATTGTCATTAGTATTGTTATCATAATTAGTAACATTATTTTCATTGATGTCTGTACCACTAACATTTATACTGTTTAACCCCCCCCCCCCCCCCCCCCCCACACACACACACACACACACACACACACACACAAACACACACACACACACACACACACACACACTGAAATGCACAATTTAATGAAATTAATAACGTTTTTAAAATAATTAAAAAATAAGGCTATTTAAAAACATAGCTTTAGCTGTCACTTGGTAGAGCAGTGCTAAATAGTAAAACTTTGCCTTATAAGTGGTCAGAGTCTGAGCTTGTCTTACATCAACGGGGTGATTATTCCAGGTCTGTGTGGCATGATAACAGAATGCTGCTTCACCGCGTTTTGTTCTGACTCTTGGAACAGCCAGTAGGCATTTCAGGGATACATTTGGGCCTAGAGCCACAGATTTGTAGACAAGCAGTAATATTTTGAGGTAAATTCTCTGAGTGACAGGTAGCCACTAAAAGGATTTTAGAACTGGTGTAATGTGGTCATATTTCCTAGTTTTCATCAGGACCCTGGCAGCTGCATTCTGAATGGAGTGGATTTGCTGAATAGCCTTTTTTCAAAGCCCTGTGAATAGACTATTGCAGTATTGTAATTGACTCAAGTGGACAAAGAAAAACATGTGCAAAAGATACAGAATTTGTCTTCAACACTAAATGTTTACTAAAAACTAAAACTTTAAATCATACCCCCTGACACTGTCAAATATATTTGGTTTTGTAATTCAAGAGAGATATCATGTGTTTAGTATGGGCTGAGTTATGCAGAACCACCTTCTGGCTTCAATACTCATGCTTTGAAATTATATTATGTCATATATAACAATGCTTGCAGATCTGGAAAGATTTGGGTGTATCCTGTCTGTGTAAACCATATACAACTTTAGCCTCATCTTTATTTATCCTTTTACCCAGCACTGTCCTTCTTCTCTCCCTCTACAGTGTCATTCACCCTTCCTGGTACTTTGAAAAGGACTGATTAAACCATTAATGTAAGAGAACTTACTATCCAGTACCCTTTTCTATCATTGATCTTTTTGTTTGGTTGTTTCCATGTGTGTTTATTATGTGAACAGCTGAACAGTTGATGAGTCACACATTTGTATGTGTGCGTCACCTTATGATGTAAGTCACTCAGTGAGAACCCAAAGGACAGGGGTCAGTGTCACAGTCTGCCTCACTGTCCCTCGTCTGTTTCCCCAGGCTCCTTGCCTGTTTCCTTATATCCATCAGGTACCTACTTTCCTCACCGCTGTGAAGGTTAGGGTAAGATTTAGGGGCTATGGGGGCTGTCAACGCCTTAAAGAGGTGGTATTATGCTTTTTGG
Organism: Micropterus salmoides; assembly: GCF_014851395.1. NCBI lineage: Eukaryota > Metazoa > Chordata > Actinopteri > Centrarchiformes > Centrarchidae > Micropterus > Micropterus salmoides. The sequence continues at coordinate 31,051,356 of NW_024041150.1, forward strand.
CTTTTTCCCTCTCCATTATTGAGTTATATACATTTTTGTGCATGTAACAGGTTTGCAAAGTGAAAAAGCCCAAAGTCCAGCCCAAAGGGAGTTCCCATCTCCCACAGAAAACTCTGCTCTGAACTGCTTGAAAACAGCTCGTTTGTAGTCAAGCCACTTCCCTTTCATCCTTGCGATGACACAGGGAAGAAAGCTGAATGCACCTTAAATAACGCTCGCCAAGCGGCTACTCGGACACGGCCTCTAAAAACACTGGTGGAAAAACACTGAGCTGCAGCACACACCTTCTCTCCATTCCAAACACTAGCTACCCTCCAGGCAGTCAGTGGACATAAAGTTGTTACTGTGATGTAGAGACAGACCTCAGTTAGAACTTTATGGATGAATAACTCACCACTCTGAAACTCTTGCTCCAGCCAAGCTGGTTGGCAACATGTACAGCTGAAAGGCATGTGTTTGCTGACTCGCCCTTCTCTGCTTCTGATTGGCTAGTAGTCCTTAACTAAGAACTGCATGCAACTCTCAACAAAGATCATTTAGAGACAAGATCCTGAGGGTGAAAAGAGGAGCTGTGCAGTATGAGAAAAAATATATTTTGTCTCAGCTCATACATAAACCAGTTGGTAATACGGCCATCAAAAAAGCAGTAAAATCACACTATGGTCTGTCTCAAATCTTCTTAAACATCTGGTCCGCTACCTGAAAAATTGCTGAATTTGTAAAATGAAGTAACATTAAAAGGTTTTCTAAGCAGCAAGATTCCCCATCTTCCTGTATGAGCAAGTGTCCTGGGATCTGTGCAAAATTAGTAGTTCAGCCAGCTCTTCCCCCCCAGCAAGATAGTAAATTAATAATGACTGCTGTAACACATCAGGACGTGCTACGCCAGGCTGTTATGTAACACTGCGCTGGGGTGGTCATGAAAAATTCAGATACAACAGTGTATAAAACACACTCTGGTTTGCCACCATCTACTGCACTGTTTTGGAAGGAAGTGATCAGAAATAAGATGCTAAAAGCAGATGTGTTTTGGATTTCTGAATGACTGTTTTTGGAGACTATAAATCTAAAAGCAGCTTTTTTAACTTTAACTCTATTTTCACTTTTCCATCGCACAACACGGTCTCATGGGAGATGTGATGAAATGCATGGAAAGCTTTTAGAAATCTTACAGGCACACAAGCTGACTCAAATACAACATAACAAATTGTGAGGCCAGAAGTGTCTGGGACCATCTGTGAATGACTCACTTTGACAGCAATAAGCCATAATACATGTCCCATAACAATCTCAGCTAGTAAACTCAGAATCTCGCCTGCATTTCAAAAGCTTGTTTTTGTGAGTTACATAAAAGCCTGCAGGTGTTCCAATGCAACACATTTTTCAGGACAAGCAAATGTGTTATTTGATTGACGTTATTTAAATTTGATGAGAGAAAACAGTCAACTGAGCGTCGGTATTCATAGGATGGTTTTTATCTCAGTGAGCCACTGGTGCTAGAAAAAAAAAACAAGTGAAATTTCAGTGGCGGTTTTAGACCATTTTTTTTTTTGACCAGTTGTTTTGAGGGGCACATTCAATCCGGGACAAAAGAGACCTTTCTTGTTGTCTTGTTCAGTATATAATGTAATGTTTTAGTATGTTTCAGTCACTCTCAGTGCTGTCTTTATAATATCTAAGACAAGTTTTCAATATCATAAAATTCCCATTTAAATTTTTTATGTTGCACCTTGATCTACAGCATTTCCTTGACATTTTTCTGCGATGAATAAGTGATGTGAAAACTTCCACTGATACAGATATTGGAGGAGTGGGAAAGCACAAAACAACATTCAGTGGAAAAAAGCACCGAAAAAAGTACCAGTATGTTATGTTAGGGATATAGTGAGCACAGCAGGGTCATTCATAAAAAATTATGTACAGCAAGAAAGTGTCCACACACTGCGTGTTTCCTACGACTGTATTTGTGACTCCCAATAACTTCTAGTAATAATCTTTTCCATTTTCAGCTGACCTTTTCACATCTAAAATCCTAAATTTTAGGCTATATCAATGCATTCTCACAAGATGGTACCTTCACAAGAGTACATTCATTCAACAAAACACGTAAATGCTCCATACTTGTATAGCGCCTTTCTAGTCTTTTCGACCACTCAAAGCGCTTTTACATTACATCTGCATTCACACACTGAGCCTAAGTGCTCAAACAGAAACTAACATTCACACACATTCATACACTGGCGGAACAGCCGCCAGGGGCAAATCGGGGTTCAGTATCTTGCCCAAGGACACTTCGACATGCAACCTGGGGGAGCCGCGATTGAACCGCCGACCTTCCGATTAACGGCCAACCCGCTCTACCTCCTGACAGCCGCCCCATGGCACACACAGTAGATTACTGTTCATTTTTAATTTCCTATCGTGGGCCAAGATTGTTGTTTTTTAAGCATAGCCATGATCGTTCCTTTACCTTTGCCATGGATTTATTATTGACGACGAAGGACCTCTACCCTTACCAATGTACTCATATTACCCAAACCACAGAGATGTCCCTAACCAAGTCCTAACCATAGCGTTGTCTCATTATAAAACTTTACTTTTTCGGTTATTTTTAACAGTTTTGGAAGGCAAAGACAATTGATATCGTCCTGGGGCATCAGATCAGAAAATGCTTCTATGATGTATTTTGTCATTTTTAATTAGAAGGACTTGTTGGCATAAATTTTTAAATGCCAAATTTACACCAAAAAATAACCCATTATTCCTACTTATATTTAGCCATACAGTTTTCACAGTTTGTCAGTCATCACTGTGGTAGGAGTGGTGGAGGCGAGTGGGAAGGTCGCTGGGATAAAATTAGCATGACAGAAACAGCACACAGGCTCTCTGCCATGCACCACAGGAACAATGTTGGCCTGTTGTTGGGAGCTTCTGACAGGTCTCTCATTGAGCTGCGAAGTCTATGGACACAGGAGACTCCTCTGCTAATACAGAATAAATGAAATTTTGATTTCAGGTACATATCGCTATTATGCTGAAGGGAGTTTTCCAAAGTAAATAAAGTAACCCTGATGATGTCATAGTGACATCATCAGGGTTATCTCAGCTTGGCCTTGATACCTTTTCATAACAGAAAACCTGCATTAAAAACTTGAGCAGTGAGGTTTGAAACAAGTGGGCATTAACGGGGACAGAGGGTGTATAATGAAAAATACTAATGTGTTGGATTATGGGAAATGTAGGATCCTGTGTTCATAGCTTGTAGCTTGATATCTCAGCCTCTTGTCATGGGTTTGGGTTGGTTGGCTGTGTTTTGTATTTGTTTCTATGTTCGTTACTTCCTGTGCTTGTCCTTGATTGTCTTAGTGGTCTCAACTGTTTGTAATTAGTTTCTGCCTCACCTGTGTATTTAAGTGGTTGTCTATCTTTCACTTGTTGCCAGTTCATTGTAGATGTTCCTTTGGATGTATCTGTGGATTTTGTGTTTGTCTCTAGTATCTCCAGTGTTTCTCGTGCCCTTGTGGATATATACTTTTGTTGGACCTTTGGATTTGAGTGCTTAGTGCTTTTGGACTGCTGGCACCTAACCAGCTGTAAGTTTCTATGTTTTTTGCAACACTCCAGTTTCCGTCTCAATGTCTGCATTTGGGTCCTAACTTCTGTTCACCAGCGTTCAGCCAGGAGCCTGAATGTAACACCTGCTGCTTCAAATTTTACCATTCTTCTCTTTAGAGAACCCCAACTTTGTGTAGTGCAATACTAAATGGTATACATTAAATACTATATATTATTTACCTTTTTTCATTTTGCTATCATCTTGAAATTTGTTTGAGATAATTTTGTTTTGTTGTGTTTGCTTCCAATTAATTTATTCCATTTATATTATATTGTACACAGATATATCCTCTTATATATCTCCTCCTGCAATGGCCAATTTCCTTGGGGTTATAAGATTTTGTCACGAGTTGTTTAAGGAGTTCATGGCTCTGAAAAATACATCAGGTACATCATGTGCTATGAAAACAAAAACAATTAAGTTTAACTATGGTAAAGTGGGCAATCTTTCACTTGCCTTGCCCATGTAGCAAAAAGTGTACTACCTCCCTTGGGTTATATATGTTTTTGGCAGCAATAGATGACAAATGATGACAGATGACATTAAATAATAGTTCCCTATAAATATGTCCAGATGACTTCAGTGAGCTGTACAAACTATGTTCTTGTTGACCATGATGTCTAAACGTTGATAGGATTTTAAAAGTCTTTCACTCTCCGAGGACACTACAAAAATCTATCTATCTATCTATACTGATGAGAAGCATATTTTTTGGGAGTTAGTTGATTATTGCTGCCACATGTCAGATCCAGGTGCAGTACAATAGCTGCTTCATGGAGCACTAGTAACGATAAAGCCATTAAGTCTTTACTAGATGAGATGTGCAGAGGCTGCTTATGAAATTTCAAAACACTATTCATATGCAGAGATGGTTTTTTTTTATATACAGTCTATGGTTTTATTCCATGATTGTATTCTAAAAAACATTATTCTAAATCTTACAAAATATCTCAATTCATATATCTCAGAAAGGATGAAGAGATCATTCCATGCCTGGTAGAGTTTGGGCACAATAAATCAAAATTAAAACTGCAGTTCATCATATTCAGTTTGTACAAAAACCTTCCTAAATGGACAAAAAGAAAAAGCAATATCAAAGTATCATATTTTACTGTATATGCTCAGGTCATATACATTACTTGACACACATAGGCACAGTCATGCCTGTGATTGATTAGATGGATCTCTTTCTATTTTGATTGAAAAATTATATAAATATATAATAAAATTAAATATTTTGAAAAAATGGAGATATTGGGGATAGTTTAGCACTATTGAATAAAAACTTTTAATACTTCTTAGGTGATCCATATTGTGACGCGCATCAAGCAACAAACTATATAATTTCAATGAGAAACAAACAACAGGTGGCTTTTGACATAGAATAAACTGGATCAGCCATAATCCTAGAAAATAACACTGAAGACATATCTAGATAAAGAGATAAATCCTGTCACATTTAATGACATCACATCTGAATTAGTTCTTAATGTAGCGCCTCTTTCATACTGTTAATTGGGGGATCGAGATGTAGTGCAAGGAGGGTAAGAGGAGATCTATCAAAATGCGATGTTGCTTGCACACAACCTGACAGAAGTGTCACTTAATAGAGGGAAATGTCAAGTAGCAAATTATACCATTATAAATTTTATAAAATTTGTAATGACTTAAGGAGCTGGTTGCTGGAGTCCTTCACTTTACCTATAGTGATATTTTAAACCAATATTTCATATGGAGTTATCTGTGATTTCTAAATATTAAACAGACAAAATGTTTATAATCCCAAATTAGACTTTGGACTTTACATTTAATCAAGTTAAATTAAAAAGTTTTTACGTTTTATTTAAATGCTAGTGGAACGTCAAGCTGTGGCCATAGCATTGAGTAATTGAGGTGGTTCAGCAGGATAAAGGCATGTTGGCTAAGATAGCACATATAATATTAGCCCCACTCTTTCTCTCTCACCATCAATATTATCCACTACCATTAAAAATGTAAGAACGAAATGTATTGTGACGGTGAAAGGAGGAGGGCTCCAACCGTTCGTTTGGATAATGGTTTCCACAGCGACAGTCTGACCTTTTCCCAGATCTCTCAATAGATATAAGGAGATAAGAAAAGACAAAGCAGAAGCCTCTTTCAAACCTCTGCACATTACTGTATAAGGCTATTGTGGATTTGCCTTGTGTGCACCTGTCACCTTTCTCATTTATTAGCATCATTTTTGCAATGTGGGGGGATAAAAGAGGACAAAAACCAGCCCTTGAGCCATGGATGTGTAAAGAGAGCTGGAGACAAGGTATCAGGAGGGATCACATATGAAAGCTGCCCAGTGGGGCATGAAGCAAAAACAGTTTGACTTCTGTTGTAGAAAATTAACTTGATCTTTTGCATAGCTTCTACATGTTGTAGTCCATAGACAAAGCACACTAGAGACCTCCGCCGCAGATTTTTCAGTTTTCATGATGTAGCGTGAAAAAAGTGTAGGCGGAAATGGGCGTGGCCCATATACCACGAGATTCAGGTCGATCCCCCAAACATGTGGATATAAGGTTTATAATATACGCCTTCGTAGGTAGGAGTTCCAAGCCCAAACGCGTTGACCTTGCTTATAGCGCCCCTAGAGGTAGAAGTGTGCGGATTTTTGTGCCTGAGGTCATTGACAAGAGTTGGACCTACTATGAGTTTTGTGTCCGTAGCCCTTACCGTCTAGGCTGCAGTATGAGTTTTGCATACAGAAGAAAAAAATAAAAATAAAAACAAGAACGATTACAATAGGGTTCCCAGCTCCGCTGGTACTGGGAATCCACTGTCTTACAGCCACTGCTTTCACAATGTAAGTTTATGGGAAAAATTTATTTTGGGCCAGTGTGTACCGTGTGATGGTAAATTGGTTTCAAAGCATTACTTCCTGGGGGCTTGCCTCGAGCAGTCTAATCCTTTAGCTCTTCTCTTATAGGAATACTTTAAGGCCCTGTAACTAACTGTTTCTTTCTGTACTATGGGGTCTTTTGTAGCAATATAATAATCAAAGTATTAAGGCTTATTTTGCTGCCTGTAGAGAGGAACAGCAGTGCTTCGAGCTAAATTCTAATATGGCTAGCTTGTACACAACAATGCTAACATGTTGATGTTGAGCTGGTATAATGTTTACCATTTTTTCCATCAGCTTGTAATTGTGCTGACATTTGTTAATCAGCGCTAAACACAAAGTACAGCTGGGACTGATGGGATCATTAGCTTGGCCAATATCTGATAGCCTACTGTATATTTTGATTGGACAGGTTTGATGGTGTCTAAAAGCTTTTATTTACCAAAGTGATAACAATTAATCCTGAGGATGAGATGACTGTGTTTATCAAATTCCATGGCAAATCTATCCAATAGTTGTTGAGTTACCTATTTTGCTTAAAAAGCAAGACTGCCAACCTCATGGTGGTGCAAGAGGAAAAGTCAAGGGATCACAAAAATTCCTATTCTCCACTATATTTATGGCTGCTCATACAGAAACTATCTCCAAACTGCCAAAGTAAGTTCTCTGGTGGCATTTACATAAAGGTGAAACCCTGCAGTGTAGGTAAATGGGTTTTCTATTTCTATGTATGTCAGATGCAGTCTTGACAATTACAGTATGTAATGATCATGGCTTTGCCAAGTTCTGTCATCACTGAACAGTTATGCAGTGGTATATATTTTATTTAGCTGTATCATTCTGTAGGTTATGTGCTTTTATGTTCTCTGCCATTTTTGCTAAGCCATGTCTGGAGGCATTATGTTTTTGGGTTTTCTGTCCTATGTCCAGACAACCCTATGTCTGTCCTATTCCCTGTAACATCATAATGTCTTGAAAAAACACTTTTGGCCATTACTGAAAACCGTAACTCCTATAAATTAGTGCTAATCGTCATCCTGTGACTGAGTGAGTTATGCCTACAGTCCATGGAGATGATTCACATCTAAATATGCCAGGATAAAAAACAAAAGCACCACAAATGTAACTTGAGTGGTTGGTAGAGGCATGCAACAGCAGGGAGATTCTAGTTAATTTTTTATCTTGTATAATTAAATTGAACTTGTACATAACTTGCCAAAAGAGTGCATTTAAAAATTACAACTAAATTTGCCCTTTGTACATCATAATAACGGCATTAAATGTGCATTATCTGATAATGATTTCAATAATAATAATAATAATAATGGTAAAATAAAGCTGCAACCCAAAATTATTTTCTAGAAATTGTATTTCTTGTCCCTCTGGCTGTTGCAGATAGTGTAGTATGGCATTAAGGAAAGGGTGTAAGGCGTGGCTACTGCTATCTGTTCATACACTTTACTGAATAGTCTATGGGAAGTGTGTGTGTGTGTGTGTGTGTGTGTGTGCGTGTGTGTGTGTGTGTAGAGGGGAGAGGGGAGAGGGGTGCTAGGTGGTGTGCTGGTAACGACAGTGGCAAGTGAAAGATCACTGCAATCTGAGCTCTGTGCAGTGATACAGTATGGGCATTTACAGTATGTAGTATGCCAAAGGTCAGCATCCAGAGAGAGAGAATGAACATGCAGACAGCAGACAAGCCGAGAGAGAGAGAGAGAGAGATATTTTGGGATTCAAACCCACAAGGACATATTAAATCCAACACCTTAATTAACCACTCGGCCATCCAGGTGTGTGTAATCCGTCCATCGTCAACCGCTTATCCTACGTACAGGGTCGGGGGGGGGGCTGGAGCTAATCCCAGCTGACATCGGGCGAAAGGCAGGGTACACCCTAGACAGGTCGCCAATCCATCGCAGGGGTGTGTATAATGTATTCTAAAATTAGATGTGGATATACACTTTTCATATTTCAAATTTAATGATTTTAATCCATTTAACTAGTGCAACATGTACCCCTTATTCATTCCGTCACAGCCTTTGGTGTATGGTTGCTAATTTTGGACCCTGCCTGTTAGTCTTTAGTCATATCTTCGGACGACTTCTGCTTCATAATATTTGGTGTGAGTCATAATAATGAGAGATATTTTTGGCTAAAGTGCTGCAGGTGAGGTGGACTTATTTCAAGACCAACGCATCAGGACTGTCAAATCTATTTCATGCCTCCTGAATGTGCTTCCAGTTCATTAAACAGATTGTCACTTTGCGCTGATTGAATGTGAGACACCTGTTATTACTCTCCTGGATAATAAATGGAATTGCATGGTGAGAGCTGTATTAAACCCTGTTGCTATACATGAAATTATCACTATGCCACCTCCATATCAACAAATGTTGAAGGGAAAAAAAGCCTTATTTTTCAGGTAAAGTTCAAGCACACATACTGGATTACTGTAGCAACTTTCCTGATTACACAGTTGCTCTGGAGGGAGAAATTATGTTTTTGAATGAAAATACACTTAAGTTGGTGAAGCCAAAAAAAATAACAACACAGGTTTGATGACATCATGGAAATTACTTGGTAGTAAAAGGGATGTAATATGGTTTAGAGCTGCAACAATCAGTCGATTTACTGACAGAACATTAATCAGCAACTATTCTAAAAAACAATTAGGCATTTCTCACTGTTTTAAAAAAATTTGGGGGGATTTCATTAGCAGCCCTAGAGGTTAAGTTGTAAATGAAGAAAATAATAATGATAACAACCTTTATGTGTTTGCTCCCCCAATTCAAGTTTGTCTCATGAAATGAAGCATAGTGTTCACCAGCTTCACAATCACCAGCTGTGTGGCTGTCAGCTGACTAGTAACATCCAATCCTATTTATTCAGATGTTCAGATTGGCCATTATAACCTACCACTATCTTTACTCTTCTGACACATTCGCTGTTTGCTCCCTCGATCATTCAAACCACCTCCTTGTGTGCTGAATTTTTTGTTTTGTAGATTTAACTAAGATTTATTTATTCATTCACTTTGTGTTTCTGACTGAAATGTTTTTATTCATTCTTCCAGAGAAGCTCTTCACCTATCCATATTTTTGTACAAGACATTCCCATACAAAGCCAAAATACCTGAACTATTATCTGTTCTGGCCTGCATGCAAACCAGTGTCACCATTCACCTTCAGCAATTGCAGGTTTTGTGACACTACATGTACCTCTTTCATTGACTATTACAAACAAGCAACACCATTTTAACGTTAACGTATTGCCCAGTCACAACTCACGGTCACCACAGGGGAGTTAAAATATTACAGCAGTGAGGATACACTGGATTCTTTTTCACAGAAATATAACTCCAGCCAGAGTCAAAGGTGAGATGTTGGATATATTTTAGGGCTGACAGGGTGACTATTTCGCTGATGTGTCACTAATGTGGTCATGTCAACCCGGCCTCACTTCCAAGCCGTCACATATGGACACTTGGTCAAGATCCCTTGACATCACTTTTTCCAGGCAGGAAAGGGGGTGGGGTTGGGCGGGGTGGTTGGATTGGTCAAACACTGGACTTACACCCAGGAGACCTTGTGAATCCAACAGTCAGTGTTGACTTCTTTTTAACTTGAGCTACATATCTTGCATAACATAACTAAGTTAACTTATGTAACTTACATCTTTGTAACTTATTTTAACCTAAACGACTGCAAGTCCAAAACAACGCTAAAGGATACCCACCTAATTTTCAGGGGATGAACAGTGTTACTTTTAACATAAGCTCACTGTCATGACGTGGTTACATGTTAACATAAGCTTTTGTGCAGCTTTGCAGCACGCTGGAGACAGTACCAGAATTTACACAATGCCAACATAACCTAGCATGTTGCTGCTATCATCATATCACCATAAGGTCAACTTCTCAGAAACAAATAAAACTAAATTGACAGCAGTATAGTTTTGAATATATAATAGATTTAAGAAGTTTTCTATCCATCCATCGTCAACCGCTTATCCTGCGTACAGGGTCACAGGGGGCTGGAGCCCATCCCAGCTGCCGTCGGGCGAAAGGCGGGGTACACCCTGGACAGGCCGCCAATACAAATTGGAGCTGTACTACTAAATATATTATGCTTGGTCATGTGTGAGTATTTTACAGGATATAATACATGTAATGATCCTGTGATACTTTATAATACCTATTTTCAGGCTGTACACATAAATCAAACACTTCTCTATTATATCTCTATCTCATGTTCTATTTGTGGTAACGCCTACAGGATTTTTCTCTAGACTAATTTGCTAAATTTAACTAATTTTGTTTCTATTCATATGCAGTGTATCAAAGAGGAAGCTGTGGTTTGAAAATGAAGAAAGACCATTTATTTTCCTATGTGAAGTGAAGTAAAAATACAAAGAAACCACTATGGGTGAAAATCTTAAAATTGTCACCTCAAGCATGTCATAGCAAAATATAAATTTAGTATAGTCGACTGAAAACTAAAACTGATTTTGCTCAAATTAAGATACGGCCAAATAAATTTAATAAACGTTCTGACATTGTGTTTTTATAAATAACTTAAATGTACAGTATGGTGTCTCCACTAGAAGCATAGATAAATGACACATTCTATGGTCCAAACATTAATCAAGGGCAGTTAAGCTTTGTTTCCCGAAGCTCTGCACTTTAATAATTCATACTTCCTGATTCATAGGTGGTAATGGCCAGCTATTTTAAGCATCCCCTCTGAACACCTCTTGTGCTCTTTCCCAATTGGCTGAATGGTTACAACTGGCAGGAAGTCAGTAACAGAGTAACAGTCCAGCAGGGACCTGCTCCAGTAGGCATCGCTTTCTAAAGCCAAGAAGAACAACTTGGCAGCACCGATAGGAAATTGATCAGATCCAATGACTTACGTGTGTAAATGATGGTTTAGGACTTCAACCTACACCCAGAGGGGTGTGTAGTAATACAAAACAAAACAGTGTTGCCTGAGAGAGCTGAACGAGCAGTAGCTGAGGTGAGATATGGCCCTAAACTCTCTGTCTATATCTGTTTAGCCTCTTGCTAAGCATGCAGGGCTCTCCTGGGCTATTTACAGAGGTGACTTATGGAGGCTAGTGTAAGGTACACTGTGTCTCTGTAAGAAGACACTGCTGCTCTGACATGCAGGGGCTTGGTGAGGTGAATACACTGCCTGACAGTGGAGCCCAGGTGCATCAGCTGTGAGCCGGGCTGGCAAAAGGTCTTCTAGATTTATTTATCCGGTAAGAATTCCCAGAACATGCATACTGTATGCCTACCCCATTTACTGGCCTGGTGTGTGGGAACACATTTTGACAAATAAACGCAGTCTCCATTAAACACCTGGTCTGGTTTTTATGGAAGTTCTTTGATTAGCCTATTAAGTTCCTTTAGTCTGGAAGGGTCCACCGATCAAAAGAATCAAAACAGCTTTTCATAAAAATTCATCCAACTTATGAATCCTGTCATGTGAAGTCCATCGCTCTCTGTCTTCTAACTTCTGCAACACTTTTCTCCTCCTGCACTGTGTCGTCAGGTGTGTTTGTTTTTGTTAAGTTGCTGCCTACAATATCTGTCGGAGCTAGATCAAATGAATGATGTGTATTTGATATTATTTTATCATTTTTATACAAGTAATATTTGTACTGCTTGAAATAAATAAACTGTTTCATAGTAGCCTATTTCAGCTTTGTGCAAGAGGAAATAAAGGCCTGTCGCATATGGACGCCTGTCCAAAATATAGGCATGGTCAATTCAGTGATTTTAGCAAATAAAAGCCCGAGATATTAATCAAAGTTCTACGGTACTCTTTTTCTACGGCCAACTGATTAGCAGCACCACTGGGGCGATTGAAGTGTAAGTGCCTGGCTCAAAGGCACCCCAGCAATAGCTGTTTAAGGACAAAAGACTTGTTTGCTTGCCCCAGTGTCACAGCACATCAATGGACCATTTGAAAATATTCTGTTATGTCCACATGACAGAATATTATGTTATTTTGTTGTTAACAAGATATGATGTGACAAATGTAGGATTGTGAAAAGGATGAAAAGATTACCATCCTAAAGACAGGCGAGACGTTATTTCAGACACTATCTCCACAAATGCGTTCATTGTCTGTTTCAGAGTTGCAAAAATTGTCGCCCCAATCCTGGCATGACATGGTAAAGGTGTTGGAGGAGCAAGCATGGTCCAATTATTATTAATTCTACTAAAAATCCCTTCATTTTTCTTTTTTTCAGATGCTGTTGTATTCTTTAGATCCATTGGGTCAAGACAAGCTGACCCAATCACAACTTGATTGATAATCAGGCAGCAGGAACAATATGTGTTCTTCCATGAATTGCCATATACAACTTTCTTGTGTATAGTTTCCTATCAGTACATCCTGTTCCTCCTGTCCCCACATTCACCAACCTGCCTCCTTCAGGTCAGTATCTTTCTAGTCACATTGGGCAGGATGCCATATTTGAAGGGTCCATGATCCCTCAATTTGATCTCACCCCATGATTTCCATTTGTTCTGTTTGCCTTCCTCCTCACCTGTCAACAGCCGCCATCCCACTCATCTGAAACCCTAAGTGTGAAAGCAAAGACTGTATCTCGGAATCCCCAACTGTAGCCAAATGCCCCATGTGAAACCCTTCCCTTCCCTCTTCACACTGTGACCCTTCCCCCACATGGGCCACATATCCATCCACTGTCATGCTTTGGCGGAGACCCACCTCCAAAGCCAGCTCCTCTATCTGAAACTGCTTCATGGCACTGCGGTTCCCATCCACATTTTTGTGGTAGTAGATCACCATCACATCGTACTTCTTCATGACAGACTTGTAGTTCTTGGCGTTGAGTTCATGGACGCGGTCTCTGCCATCATACTCGGGGACTTCCAGGCCTTTCTCTCCCCAGGACAGGGTCCCCAAGGATAGGAAGACCGCCAAAAACACCCAGCCCCACTTCATGGCTATTGTCACCTGGTGGTCGCAAGAACACCTCTTCTCAGAAACTTAATTGTTGATGTATGGTTGAAGGGGGGAAAATACACTTGAGAGGTTTGTCCCCAATGCAAGTTGGTGTCAAGCAGGGAGAGTTAGGAACAAAGTCAGCTTCCTTTCCCCACCGGCTAGAGAAGAGCGGGTCTGAGAGTGAAACCCTCCCTTTAAAAAAGAGATACACGTGGTTTTGCTGACGCCACTGGCCAAGGCAAGGGGGTGGGGCCCTTTTGGGGACGCAAATCACTATGTGAGTAGGCCAGACGCTGATCCCACTTGTCCAAGAGCCATGCACAAGCCAGAGGGGTTGCCAAAAAAGTAGTGGGGGTAACATGGGAGGGGCCATGCTTAGGACATACGACCACCTGTCTGAAGCTGTGGCTATGAAAAGGGACAGCGGTTGTGTTGGGTGTTTAGAGAGCTACAGATACCAGCTCAGTGTCTTGGAGGACATAAGGTATGGGTGGATGTACGATGAGAGCTTGAGGAAAGAAGAGCTCCAAGATGCCATTTCCATATTAAGTTTTGCAGAGGAGTCGGACTCTTGCTAAAAATAAGGCCTCTGTGGAACAACACTGTGAACAACATGGCATCCACGCAGAGTGTCGATGTGCTCTGCAGGCACGTATGGACAGAGAGAAATGAAAAGTCTTGCACTCACTTGTTTGAACATCTAAAGAAAATACAAGCATCATGTTTGTCTTGGTAAAGTCACAGTTCAATGAAAAATGACTTTCACTACAAACTTTTCACTTTTTTACAAGCCATAATCAAAGACAATTGAGTATTGTGGTGCATATTTGAATGAAGTTAAAAAAGAAATTACTTTACCATATGTCTACTTTTTGTATTATTATCCACACACTCCAAAAAAACACTTTGCTATACCAGTCGGTGTATCTATATAATAAAATCATTGATGAGCTTGAAGGTTAAAGGTGCCGTTTGGAGTTAACTGAAAACAAACAAAAGCACGGTACAAACAAAATGGGGACCCACTTGTAAAAACATTCTTTATAGAAACCCATACAGTTTACTCAGTTTTCATGGAGATGGTTTACTTCTCAACATATGAATGGGAGAAAAAAACATGGAATAAAGCCTTCAATTCCGAATATAATCCCATTTTGTTTTACCTGCAGGGGCCCTAATATGCCTTCATACAAATTGATATCAGGATTTGAAAGAATACTGGAAATATTTGCCATTTTCTGTTGTTAAAATGACAACGTTACCTCATGTTTACTGTACTCTAATTGACTGCTATTAGCTTAAAAATACACAGTGTATCAACCTGACACAACTGTCAATCACAAACATTTTTTAACCTAAATCACGCATCAGAAAACTACTGTCTCATTACAAAAACAGATTGTCATGAGCAATACTGTCATAAGATTATTGTTGTTTGGACACAGTAATTTCTGGTCTGTCATAAATAACTTGACAACATTCATGCCAGTTTGCTGTGTTTGGTTGAAGAAAGAGGTGTGTTTTTCGTAGATGGTGACTGTCATGTGGAACAACAGTAAGTCAAATTTCTGCACATGTCAGGCGTGCATGTGGAGTGTGTTTTGGAAGACCTGATCTCAGTGGAGAAAAGAGGTGGAAACATGGAATGAGAGGGTAAGAGAGATGTAAGCAAAGCGACTCAGAGACAGTCTGAGATCATTTCAGCTATTAGTTACAATGAGAAAGGGGAGAGGGTGGCTATTAATAACAGTGTGTAATATAATCAGCCTTCTCCTGCCAGCATGGTGGGTCATACAGTGTGTGTGCCTATTTAGATGCCAGTGAGGGTGTGTGGGGGGTGTTGGGCACTGGTCGAGGGTCTCTACTACACAGACGGGGCATCATTATAGTGTGAGCTTTCAGATTTTAAAATATTTCTCTCCTAGTGTGTGGTTTGTAGAATTGAGCATTGATGTGTTGATATTGTTGAACTGCCTTACTTAACTAGAGGTAATGGTGTAGTGTGACTGATTTAGTTGTATAAATTAATGCTCCTATTTAGTCACATTAAATAACATGCAAAAATATCACATTTTCATATTTATTTATATAGTTTCTTTTCTTAGTTTAAAACTCTAATTCTGTTCATGTTGTTTTATTATATTGTGGATTTAATGCGCCGTCAGGATTGCATTCAATTTCCGTGCAATGACAATAAGGTAACAAGAATCTGAATCTAAATGTTTCTTTATTTTATTACTCTACAACAAATTTTTTCACATTTTCAACAATTTAATTTTTTTTCTTCAGTTTTTAATTTTTTGTTTGTTTTTAATTTTTTGTCTTTTTTTGTTGTGTCTCCAAGCCGAGACCTGGCAGAGCCTCTCCAGATCCAGCATACTGCTCAGCCTGTCAAATGAAAAAACTGAGCCCACATATTCATATTTTCACAGGGAATATATTTATATTTAGAGGATATCCCAGACTTTTCAAAGACACCACATATGTCTGGGTGAATCTTGGGGAAATGTGTATAAGATGATTCACAAGACATGGAAAAATATAGTCTTGGGTTTGAATATTTCACTCAGTGTTAATTTGCATTGAGTGAATTGGTGTGTGTTCTTTGTGCCTTCATCCTAAAGAAACAAGAACAATCTCAGCTCGTTTAATTAACAATACAATTAAACTTGAACTTAAATACTTGCACTTGCTTTGCTTTGCCTTTGCTTATACATCATGGCCTCAATAAACAGCTGGAACAAACTGAGTGTCAGTGTGAAATAAGTACCACCAGACAGTGTAGAATAAGTACCAACATTTAAGCTAATTAAAGGAAAATAGACACCTCACATAATATCACATAATACATCATGCTTGTTTCATTGGTGCTGCATGCTTGTATGCCTTAAACAAAGAATTCCTTTCCTTTTTCAGATGTCAGAAAGTGCAAGAATAGTCTTGTGACAAGCTGACTGAAAGGCTTTGGGTTACTTACTTATCAACTCTGTATCAAATATTATGAGAAGTGCTGAAACAATGGCAGACCACTGCAGGATTAGACATTTTTTCAAAGACTCACCAGAGTTCATGCTGACAGAGAGTGGAAAAGACTTGACACAGAGATACATGCAGATGTCACACACCAAGTCTAAAATCTATCATCATGGAGAATAAGCTTTAAAACTTTCACTGCCACTGAGAGCTGACATTTCCCAAAGCAAAAGCTGATACTGTCTCCATATAAATACACATATCTATGTCTGTGTCAGTGTGGTGCATGTATGTGGCCGAGTGACCCCCTAACTGTTGTACCTCCTATGTAAACAGCACCCTCCTCTGGCAGTTGCACTAATAAACCTCACCACTTGTACATTATTACTCAAGTCCATGTTCTCCCCCTCATCCCCCCTTTACCCTCTTTTCAAATCGACTCAAGCAAGATGAGTAATAACAAGCATCTGTATGGTTTGTGTCGAGTTATTAAACTGTGCGTGTGTGTGGGGGGGATGTGTGTGCAGTTGCTACAGCGACTTGAAGGTCGACAGCTCGCTTCATCAAAAAAGATGTCTCATATAGACGATTTCATGAGGTGAAATTAAATGAATAGTCCATCCATCAGTCCCAGTCAATGCTAAAACATTTTTAAGTTTTGTTTAGTAAAAGAGCCCTTGAACTGTATCACACAGATGTAAAATAAATGCAAATGCATCGAGTTTAAAAAAAGCTGTCCTCTTACAGCAATGATTGAATTGGTTTTGGTTGGAGACTGGCGACCTGCAGTGTGTCTCCGCAGGGTGACAAAAGGCCTGCATGTTGTGCGTCACCTCCTCCACCACCCATGGCAGAGGGTGAGAATGTGACATGTCTGAGTTGAGGTGTTAATGAGATCTAAAGGCTCTATCGCAGGGAGACAGAGTCGGGGAGAGGAGGGAGGTGCAATATGTAATGGGAAAAGAGAAAATTAGGTGAGAGATGAAAGATCGAGAAGAGAGGGAAAGTCATTAGAAGAAGAGGAAATGAAGGAACAACAATCAACACGATGAAGATGAGGGGAGAAATTAAATAAGGCAGTAGAAAAAAAGAAAATATGCTTGTCTGACTAATAACTATACAGTGATTAATGTGCATAATAAGTGCAGCATAATCACTCTGTGGAGATGATGGGACCAAAGAATTTCTTCTTTCTTTATGATATGTGATTTTAAACAGTTTTTAGTTGTGGCACATAATCGAAGTGAAACGATACAAGCATAAGCATTGCAGCAAATGTGCAACTGAGATACCCATCAGTCAAGCAAAAGAAAATACAATAAAAAATAAACAAACTATGAGGAATAAAACAAAACAAGATCTATAAAACTGAACATCAGTTAAAGACGGAGAGATTAATTTGAAGTGAATAATATAGTATATTGAGGTTGGCAACAGTATGAAGCATTATCATTAAGCCCATGTAAAGGTAGTAGGGACAGCATCCCCCAGAGTTTACAGTGTTGGAGGTAGAGTAAAACCAGCAGCTGATGGTTGATGGAAACTTTCAGTTGAATCTTCCTGGACATCCTGGAGATCACGGTGGTGATGGGGAGGTGGTGTGTTGAGCAATAATAGGTCAGAATATTTAAAGAACAGCAAACTGCTCAAAGGATTGCAGGCAGAAAAATGTGTTGGCTAAATATGATACACACACAAGAATAAAATCTTCATTTATAAGAAAGCATAATGTATTTCAGCCTTGAGGCACTTCTACACTTGCTTTAGCATCCATGCTGGCTGGTATATCCATGCTGACACAAGTATCCTGCAGGCAATCAGAGCACAGCAGTGGGCGTACAACATTTCCCCTCTTCTGAATAATATCAGCATACTGCAGCTGACCAGATTTGAGATTTAACATGTTCAATAATGATTTGTTTGACTAGTAGTTTAGAAAATCTGAGTAATCTGCCAAATCAGACAGAAGTCACAACCCCACACACACACATTTTTACCTCCCACCAGGACCAGTCTGCTCCTGGTGCCCGCTCCCTCCCTGTCCCACACCCACGGTCCCGTATGCTGGCATAAATGTTGCTAAGCGTCTCCACATGCAAACAACACTATCTCCTACTCTGACACAGACACACACTAACGTGCCCAAAAGTTTAGAAATATTATAGAATAAGATGCATGTAAAAAGCAGGCTGTCGCAAAAGAAGGTTAGAAAAAACACATTTTGCACAGATAAACATAAAAACTTACATAAATAAACACCTCGAAACTCTCATGTATATCTCTCTTGGTGGGTTGGCACTCAGTGTGAACACCGGTTGTCCTCTCAATACTGGTGTCCAAGCAACTATAGGGCAAAAAGAGTGTACTCTTCTCTGGCTCACACAAACAAATGCACACACACAACAGCAGAACAGATATACAAAGAGATTCTTTGACTTACAATTTTATATTATTAGCAGTTAAGGCCTTGACATTTCCAGAAGAATAAAGGAAAGGGCTTGTTCAGTGGCTGTGAGTGAGCCATATGTTCAAGAGTCCCAGTCTTTCAGGTGAGACACTTTGAATAGCTGTCAGACTTCAACTGTCTTCCAGGATAGCACTCAGCTGTGAACAAAAGGGCAGTGCAGTTGCACTTTATTCAAGATTCAATACCTCGCTGCAATGTCAAGTAAGACTCAAGGTCTAAATTTGCCTCAGTGCACACAAAAACAGAGTAGCAGACACAATGAAATATAACATGCTGCAGGGTAAGAAGTAACTTCAATTTTACAATTATTTAAAATGTAAATGTTATTTTCAATTTATTTATTTTTTTAATCAATGGAAAAGACAAAGCTAGCGACTAGCTAGTGAACATAGTGCAGCAGTTAGCAGCTAAAGAGCCAGATATTCCCTCAGGAGTTAGTAGTTACCAAAACAAGAACCAAAAGAAAGTGAATGTTGGACATATATTCATCAGGTGGCCAGAAACACGTCTCCAAATGAATGATAATATAGTGATATGGCAATACTGTGTTCCAACTTATATCCTCTGCCTCCAAGCTATTTACACATTTACTTAACATTTACACATTGACTGTTATGTAAGAGAGTAAACGCTATTTTACTGCTACTTTAGCCACTTTATACATATAGCTACTTCAAAACTAGCTAACATTAGCTTGCAAACTAAGGTAATTTTGAATAAACTGTTGCTGTAATGAAGCTGCACTCATTCTACACTCCAACTAATATTTATGTAGAATTCAATTGATTATTTGCAAAATTATGAAGATAGCATATTCATTACTAACAAAAAAACATTCATTAAAATAAGTCTTAAAATAAGGCCTATACATCTAAAGTTCTGAAATAAATAGGCAGTCCCAATATTTCAGAATAGGTTAACTGAATTTTTTGTGGAAAGGATCCATTAAAACCAGAAATGGCTGACACATTTTCCCCCATTTATCTCACTTTTAACAGAGGGTATAACTTTTAAGCTTTTAGCCTAATCTTTTTTCTCTTTCACTTTGTAGTTTTGTGCTGGATTATTAGTTTATAAGATACTTTAAAAAATATAAAAGAGAAAAAGAATAAATGAAAGAAATTGACTTTATTGCTGAGATATGGGCCAAAAGCATCATGTTTACAGTTGCCTTGTATTTTTGTTGACGCAGTGGTTTTTGCTCAGTACTGCTGGGTGTGTGCTGCCAACATTGCCAACTGCTTCAGGCTGCACACTTGGTTTTCTACCACTTTATTTTTCTCACGCAGAATGCAGTGGACAGGATCCCCCCAGTCACACATCACCCACGTTGGCCCTCAGGGGATGGCATTTGCATCCTCCATGAAAATTTGGAGTCAGTGAATACATTGTGACCACAGTAAAATGCAAATAAAGCACACCCTTAATCAGAGACACTTTGAGGCCTTTACTGCTCATTTTATGAACATTTGACTGTGCCTGGAGCAGAAGTTAATTCTGACGAGCATCTATTCTCCTGCCAGCATTGTGAGACCATTTTGTCTCTGTCAAGAGATGTCAATATACAGAGACTATTTGACAGTTGGCTGGTGACTGGAGGATGAGATGTTGCTTAGTAACCCAAAACCTGACAGACTGACTGATCAAGCTTCAGACCAAACAGTTGGTGTGTGTAGGATGGGTATATGTGTGGTAGTAAGTGTTCATATGTGTATGTGGAGCTGTGTAAATCTGTGAATGTGAATGTGACAAGAGACATTGAGGGAAAAGGCAAGGTCAGGGTCAGGGGTTTAATCTGTTTACTATCAGGATGCCTACAATCAAGAGACTGAAGCAGATGGTCGTTCAATCAGGAAGCCAGAGCCTGTCTTTTAACTCTCTTTTTAGAAAAGATGTTGGTGTCACATCAGAACTAGGGGTGGGAATCACCGCACGATACAATACAATGCATGATACATGGCTCACGATACCAATAATATCACGATACAGCAATCCTGTGATAACCAGTGTATTGCTAGACACTCCTAAAATGATCCATCACGATAGCTGTGTAACTATGGATACGAAATGCCTTTATTCACTGCAAATCCAAACTGTTAGAAAACAGCTCAATTCTGCAGCACACGTTTTTCAGTCTGTAAATTAAAATTATACTATATACAACTATAGAGCAACTATTAAAAATTATTACAATAAATTTCTTTATAAAAGACACATAAAAATGTGTTAATGTTATTATTATATGTTAGCATTGAGCTAACCGTAATTTTTTAATGTATCGATATGATGGGCTGGAATATTGAATATCGATATCTGTATTGATTTTTTGGCACACCCCTAATCAGAACATAGTATGACAAAAATGATGGCATGGGAAAGTCAGGGAAGCACATACACATTGATAATGTCTGAATGAAAAAAGAAAAGAAAAGCAACATTGTACATGGGATTTGCAGAATTTTCCAATATCACCTCTTTGTCTGGTGCATGAACTGTACCCTAAAGAACCTTAAATTGGTACCTGAAGCAACAACCACTAACCCACCTCCTTGTGTCTTTTAAGATTGGATTGTTATGGTTCATAAAAACACATAAAATTAGCGACCTGCCCAGATATATTTCACCAATTGCATGCCGGGATGTGTTCTAGTCCGAGGAATAGCACCAAGCTGGAAACCTGTTGCGTAACTGCCATTCCAAAACATGTTTGTGCAACAAGTACTCCAAATAAAAAATGTTGCATATCACCATGCCTGCTAAGCTCTTTTCTGTGTCACATGCATGCTAGTTTTCCGGGTAGAGTTGTAGAGCTTAAACACGATCTACAGTGCCAGAAATAGTAATAAAGGCAATGAAAAACACATAAAGAGAAATACAGGAAAGAGTCTCCCATGAAAATTACTGTTAAAAACAAATCAGTATCATGATGTGACATGGTTAATGTTTGGTTGGGTTTAGGCACAAAACCCACTTGATTAGGTTTAGGAAAACATCATGTTTGGGTTCAAATAACTACTTTGCTAGAGTACAAGGACTTAATCACTTAATAACACTGGTAACTCCCTCCCTCCTTTGCTCCCATCATAATTCCTACAGCCTCCAGGAGGCTTTGTTTGTTAACGTATACATATGTAATTTGGGGTAAACTCTTGTTTTGTGCCTCTAATCCCTGTACTGTGGGCGCTAATTTAGAAAATTGAATTTCACTTTAGCTCTTTCTTCTGTGTTTTGGTTTTCATCATCCTTAAGACCCAGAAGAGCGATCAGTGTTAGACATGTTTGAGAATTAACATGTTAACGAATTAACGTGCTTTTACATATGAAACTTTTTTGTAACTTGTTTTTGCAAGATTCTTTAATTTTACTAAGTTTGCCTGGATAATTTTTAGATTGTAGGATCTCTGGTGAAGCCTGCCCTTGCTTAGTGTCCTAGATTTACAATAATCTTTTCTCATTATCTCTCATATTCACATTGAGACTCTTTTCCCTGTAGAAATACCCTCAAACCATACACATCCTGACGAGCCAACCCCACTTTCAAGCCTTTCATCTTTTTAAGAACAAATTATAAGTGCACATCATTTTTCCAACTGCAACTCTTTTTCTGCACACAGCTACAAAATGCAGCAGTAGTTTTGTGTTGTGATTAATGAGCTGTAATCAATACCTCTGCAGGTTTCTGAGTAACACCTAATGTGACATCCCTTTTAGGCCGTAATTGCAAATTGTAATTGTGCCCTGGCTAACAGGCCTTGTGAGGATGGTGTAATTAGGTAACTGCTGGTAATGGAGACCGGTTATCATTGTATGGATGTCTAACCCAGAACTGGCCTAATGCAGTCTGACAGCAAGGAAAAAGTGGGAGCAGAGACATAAATCATAAATACGAAAATTACTAAAGGAGAAGTGTTGCGACAAGTAATGTGAATCTGCACAGCAGGAGAATTCATCAAATCTGACATCCATTGTCTTTCTCTTTGTCTAAATGAGTTTGTCTTTGCAAATTCGTAGGCTCTTTATGACGTATTTGACATATCCAACAGATGGAGCGCAATTCAGAAATAAAATAACACAAAGATGGAAGATGGATATAGACTCTAGGAGTGTGTCTTCCAGCTGGGGATGATTGGCCAGTGATTTGCCTGATGACAATGAAAGAGAAACCCCAGAACAATTCTTATTTTCATGTTAACAAAATGTGTCACATAGTGTAAGTCATGCCTGATGAGCCCATGTTATGACATGGTACAAAAATAAAAATCCTTTCATTTATTCAGTCATTACTCATCACAGCACCAGGCAACGTCACTGGGACGCAATTAACAAACCATGGTGAGGAGTCACGACCGGCTGACACATTTAAAGGAGGCTTTAGTATTTTAGGAGAGGGCAAACAAAGGCCTGAATGACTCAAGTCACCCCGAGAAGATTGGGATTTTGACTCGTGACTATTATTTTTTTCTCCAAATTCACTCATCTTATCAGGCTTTATTAAAAAGTAGGATAGCAGTTAGTTATCACTGAAATGCTCTATGTTATCAAAATGGCCAAAGGGCCAAATTATCCTTAAAGCGGCACTTGGTAACAATTGAACATACAATGTAAAACCTTCTGTGTCTCTCTCTGCTGCTAGTATCACTCCACTAAGCCCCTCCCACCAAACCCACAAGCAGGAGCCGGTTGCCCTGTAAAACCTCTGCCCGTGTAGAGCTTGCTCCCCTGCCCCTCTCGCCAGAACTTGTCTTCTCTGGGCTTCAGAATCAGCTGCAACAACATCTAACAGGAGGACGAGAGGCTAGTACATCACTGTCCCCAAGTGATTCCCCATTGTTTGTTATCATATCATGTTATCTTATACTATACGCTGTTGTTGGCAAAGAAGGGATGGGCATTTCTTTCATGGTGGTTGTTTCTCAAGCATTGCGTTTGCAAAACTTCTAATTTGAGCTAAAGATATTGATCTTATGTGAGAGCGAGGAGGGGGGCTGCGCAGCCAGCGTGATTGACACTGCGTTAGAGACTCCTCCTGGCTCTGATAGGCAGTTTTGTTTAGGGAGAGGTGGGTTCTTTCAAATCGCATTAAGAGCTGCAGGAGGAACCTGACTTTTTTCGCAGATTATCTGGCTCATCTACACTACTGTCAGGATATAGCGACAGTTTTTGCAAATGTGACAAAAAGAATTCTCTACTGCAGCTTTAAATCGAGCGAGCAACACTCTATTCACATGAAAAGCCCTGAGCTCAAAGCATCAAGTTCACACCTGTTGACTGGTAATTGGGAACAGGCACAGTAATGTAATTTAAAAGGGCATAATAATCACTATAATTTTTCATATTGTTCAAAGGCATAATAGTGCTTTTACTTTTAATATTTAATCGCAGAAGCAAGCTACACAAAAAGCATTAACTGGTGTCATGGTTTAACAAGGGAGGGCAGGGTTGTCTCTCTGTTATCAACCGTCTGCTTTGTGCGGATTATAATTACCTCTGTGTTTATAATGGCGTCTGATGCCCTGAGCTGCTGGCCTGCACTTAGTGCTGTTGGTGATTAGAGCTCGGCCTTTTATTTTAGCTGCAGAGTCAGCGTCATCATGTGGAAGGAAAGTGAAAGATGAGAACAGGAAAGATGACGAAGAAAATAGATGAAAATACTGGCGGACACCTTCCAAGTTTGAGCATGTAAGGGGAAAAACGTGGGAGGATTAAAAGGCACAGACAGGCAGTGAGTGATGACTGCAGGCAGGTGAGATGGCAGAATGAGAAATGACAAAAGTCACCCCCTAGAAGACAAAGAAGAAGAAGCAGGCTAAGAGAAGGATGCAGTACACTGTCTGACAAAATGAGTGCCAACTGATGGTGTTGCATGTTTTAAGCCATTATTAACACTACTTTATATCACTATTTTATTTATATCACTGCATTTCCCTAACAGGGAACTCCACCACCAGTCTTCTTGAGCTGAAAATCTGGGGTTGTGGAGTTAAAAAGAAGTGAGCTAACCAGACATCTATAGACGCTCCTCATCTCGGTTTGAGGCTATACTACATAGCAGCTATAGCATAACCCAAATATCCGAGCAAACCGTCTGTGATTTAGTTGCATTGTGGGTAATGTGGCTACCAGATTTTAACAAAATGGATGCATGAAATATCTCTTGTTCTGATTTTGATCCTAAACTAAAACGTGAGTCTGACAATGTTCTAGGAGTGCATTGCTAAATCAATGGATTCAGCATGGTATTTGTTTTAGGTTGATGTCCCACTTTACAGGCAGATGAAAATCAACTTGAAACTTGCTTGAGATAGTAAACCAGTCACAGAGAGCATCTGCTCCGTTTCACTTTCTCCGTCCACTGATGAAGAAAGTGTAAAATGGTCAAAAGCTCTGCAGACCTTCATGCCTACTATTGCTGCTCATGTCTGATTTAATTGGATGTATGTCAATGGTTGCATCAGATTATGTTGGCAGACGATGGTAAGAAATTGCTAAAAACTGAACATCCTTGGGACATGATCTCAGTGGCCTGAATAGCTTAAGGTAGGTATATTATATGTAACAGTAAAGTCTGAGTAAGGAGGTGGTTGGGGTAGATGGGTTGTCAGAAACTGGACTTTCAACCTTGTAAAGAAAAAGTCAACAGTGAGTGTTTTAATTTGTTGTTATGAAAGTTATGTACGTTACTTAACTTACATAAGTGAAATCACATTAGTAAAGCTGTTATTTTAAGCCATACCATAATCTTCTCCTAAGCCTAACCAAGTACATTTTGGTGCCTAAACCTAACCAAATTGCTACGTTTCACAATGTTTTAGAACGTAGACAAAGTTCTGTATCACAACGTAACAAGCAGTTTTATTCTGAAAGTCTAACAGGACATTGCATATTTATTGCTAACTTGACAGCGGAGCCTTACATGTCCAAAAACGACACTAAAGGGTTAGAGGTACCCAGGGCTTAAAAAGCTACGCCAAGGGGTCTTGACCACGCGTCCGTAGATTTTTTTGTTTAACATATCTAACTGAGTCAGATCCAGAAATAGGAACGGATGACTCTGCATTGTTTTTTCACACAGACTAATAAACCAGACCTCAGAAATATATAATAGAAAAAAGATAAATAATCCAAATAAGGAAACATTCAGCTGAAATATGAATGAAGCCTTTAACCAACAGAAAAGACAGAAAAAAAACAGAGGAAGAGAAAGTCAGAGCAGCAGAATAAGAGATTTGAATGAAAGGGGTGCAGTGACTCTGCATTTTCATTGTTACTCTTTCCACTGACTCATCCCTTTCAATAAGCACATTCAGACACAGTGACACAACAGTCCCTCTCTATCTCTCTCGCTCTCTCTGTTGATCTTTTTTCTGCTGTCCCTACATCCTTCCAGTTTTCTCTTTCTCCACATCTTTGTCTTTGTTTCTTTTCTTTATCTTCATGTATCTGTCTCTGTTCCGTCCTTCCCTTTCCTCATTCCTTTCTCTCCAGCTGAAACCTCAGAGTTTTTTTGCTTGGGAGAACTTCCCTTCTGTGGGTCTTTCTTTTCCCCTTCAATAAAAGAGCTGGTCTTGTGATGGGAAACAAGAACTTCTCTATTTTCGTTTGCTCTGGGGAAAATACACAGGCACACACACAGATATCCATATACAGTACACATACTGCACATACTCTACAGACACAAACACAAAAGTGTGGTTTAACCCAAACTCAGATTTACACGTGTGTGTGTGTGAGAGAGAGAGAGAGAGAGAGCGAGAGCTTGGCTTTGAATTAGACCAGGATCCTGTTTGTTATGTAGCACGGACACTTCCACATCCCCAGGATGCAGACACACTCACATAAACACACACATGTTCTCTGTACATTTTCTGTGCAAAAACACAACACAGCAATACATGCAACTAATTCAATGTCCATGTAAATATTTTTTTTAAAAACCTCAGATTTATTTTACTAACCCTTTACCAACCGTTCAGACTAAAACTACATGAGTATTATTATGTACGTTAAACTTAAGACATGAGAGGTTGATTTATGATCTGATTTTGCTGCACAGCATTAAGTTTGTCATCTTGTCTTCTTTCTTCTGTTATACTGTATAATTCTGTAATACAGTGGACATGGACTGAGGATATCAGATTCCCCCTTTTCCTGTGTGAAAGGATAAAGTTGGCATTATACAACTTTTTGCAAGCTGACGTGCACTGTGAATGTCATGCTTTTTAATACCTTCAGGCCAGCTGTACTGGGTGAGAAGCTGACAGTCCTGTCTCCTTTCCTCTTTACCCTCTAAAACACAGACCACTTGAACTACCACACAGTCCTGCCATCCTTACAAGTTGTCTGATGACTCTGATATAGTTGGGTGTGTCAGCGTGAGGAGTGAGGAGGTTGAGTACAGGGCTATGGGGGGTAACTTGATCACATGGTGTGAGCAGAACCATCTGCAGTTCAATGTGACAAAGACAAAGGAAATGGTTGTGGAGCTGAGGAGTGGAGCTGGTGACCCCTGTTTCCATCCAGGTGGTCAGTGTGGAGGACTACAAGTACCTGGGAGTGCCCTCTGACAATAAACTGGACTGGGCAAAGAGCACTGAAGCGAACAAAAGGGCCAGAGCCGTCTATGTTTTCTGAGGAGACTGAGGTCCTTCATTGTCTGCTGGACAATGCTGAGGATGTTTTATGTCTGTGGTGGCCAGTTTTGTTATTTAGTGTAGCATAATGCACATATCTATAATTCTCTTCATAAATAATTTCTCTATATTTATTTAGATTTCTATTCTACAATGGAAGCAGCTTTAACGTATCCCCTTTTCCCCGTGGGGATCAATAAAGCATTTCTGATTCTGATTTTATTGTCAACAAATTCCATGATAAGACCAAAAGAACAAACACACACACACACATAGAATTTCCTATTTTAAAAAAGGCTCAGTAATTTAAACACTGTATACAGTACCCAGCTGCGATGGACTGGTGACCTGTCCAGGGTTTACCCCGCCTTTCGCCCGATGTCAGCTGGGATTGGCTCCAGCCCCCCGCGACCCTACGCAGGATAAACGGTTGATGATGGGTGGATGGATGGATGGATACAGTGCCCAGCGGTTGTTTTTTTAGAAAATGTTACTGTAACAGGAGTAAATAGTGCATTTATTTGGGACTAGTTTGAACTGCGGATTAATACACACAGTGTTCTAGTGAGTATTTACAGAAGCAGGATGGTGTATATGGAACTGACTCAAAATAAACTACAGCATGTATGTTGAAGCTAAAGAAACAACTCCCACAGTGCAACAGTGTGGTTCAAGGCAATGGTGTCAGTTTGTCACTTCTCACTGGAGCTACAATGTTGTTTAAAGTCTGTCCCAACTAGCCCACCATCATTGAGGTTCGAGCGGTTAAAGAAAGTACACAGATGAGCAGTACGATATTTTTATTTGGTCTTTTGTAAACTGGGCATGTTGTGAAATTCTTATAGAACCGCTAATGGATTAATGCTCCATACTGTGCCAGTGTTTCCTTCACTGCAGTGGCACTGTAAGGTGCACTTTCTCCACTTCACTTTTTCTATAGTTCAAACTCCTCGTGAACATATTTTGTTGCAGAATGAAGCCTGAATACATATACTGGTGTTAGCAATAACCTATTTGCTTATACCTGTAGAAGATTTAAATAAATAAAAAACAATAATAACTCCCAAACCAACTGTTGCACAATCAGAACAACTGACAAGATTTCATTATGTATTCATTCATTATTGTTGGTGACAAGACAAAGTTGGTGAGCTCTTTGTCATTCTGTAATGTTGGGAACATTTACATAAATCCCAGCAGGCTAATCAACATATGGCCTCCTGTGCAGCCAAAGATCATCAGCTGACTCATACATCACCCACTGAGAGCTATTTGAATATGTGACATGAGTTAGACAAAGGTGGGTGTTTTTTCACTTCATTTTCCTTTTATAAGTGCTGATGTATTTGGTTTTGTTCATGCCAAATGTTATTAATTAATAAAATGGAAGTTAACTCTAAACAACAGGTACAAATTAAAAGTAATAAAGAATGACAAGTAATAATAATTAGCAGCCAGATTAGATTTTTATCTGTAGGCAACTGTGGATGCTTGTGTATCTATGTCATTGTGAGTCCAAAGAGCATTTTCTGTTGCTCCAATGCAAATGACTGTGTGCTTATTTGCATATATTAACAACAATATGCCTATTGTTTCAGTGAAACCAGCCGGTGAGAGGACTCCATCTCATTTAGCTGGTCACAGGTGGAGGATCACTGCATGTAGTCTTTGTTTTAATAGCTGCATTGATTATTGTATTCACTGCGTTCAGCAACATTCACCATTTTTAATAGGATACCTTTGCTAAATTTCCATTTTAAATTTCTTCGGTTGAACGGAAGTTTGAGTGAAGTCACTTGCTTTATGTCATGATTTGTTCACTAAGTCTGTTTCCATTTCTGCATTTAGTTTTTTTTCAATACGGCCAAGCATAACTTTTTACCAATAGTTTTTACTTATACTAATACTTTTTTATTTGAATTTCCGTTTTTTCCACTGAGTTTTTTTATGCACAAATTGTAAATGAATAATAATAATAATAATAATAAAAACAAGTGGATGGAAACGCACTTCCAATGAGTGAAGGAATGTATACATGGCAATTACACGGCAGAAGTCTTCTCTTCAGATGAAAGGCAAAATAATGTTTTCTGGTATGTGTGTAGCCACAAAATAAATAAATATAAAGTGTAAACACAATTACGGTAGGGAATATAATCAAAGCACAATACAGCCTGATCAGTAAGATACATGATTGTGGTGCTAACAGTGGTTAAAATCCGCAGATAGCACCTCCGTAGATCGCTATGTTTTCAGCAGATGTTTGAGAGTCTGTTATACCAAATCTTCAAACTGAACAGACTGAATCACCGTTGGGACTGACTGAATCGGGAGCTTTTAGCTGAGGAGCTTCCGTCACTGGTGAGTGAGAGCGACTCTGTCAGCTCAGCTATGATACATGGTAAATGCTTCCTCATTAAAAGCTTATTAAGAGACAGCAAAAGCCACAGAAACAATCATGATGTGATAAATCTGTTGCAAATATCTGGTTGCTGAGCTGTTAACCTTATAACAACAATTAACAGTGTTTTTAAAGGCCTAGTTTTGTACTGAACTAAATGTTTGAGACAGCAACAGACTGAAGTTACTTCTGAACCGAGAAACAGTCAGAACCAATACATAACAGCAAGATGAAATGTGAAGCTTGCCTTAAAAAAACTACATTATAACAACAAATCTTTTAACTGAACTAATTAAACGTTTCAAATCAGCAAAATGAGTCACGTAAAAGTGTAACATATCATAGTTTTCTTTACGTTGCAACAACAGCCCCATTTCTCCTGTAATGTGAGTAATGGTCCTAAACTTCATCTGCCTAAAAGCAATCAGCCGCCTGTTCTGCTGCTTAAATACAGTTTAAGGTCTAAATCTAAGTCAAAAGGTTGGATTTGCTCGAAAATGTGTCTTTTGTGCACGCATGTGTGTTTATGCTTGTGCTTTTGTGTTTAAAAAGGAGCCTTCCTCTTCGCCTCAGGGTCACCGGCCTCACAACAAAAGTCTAATTCATGTCCAAAGATTTTTAAGATTCGCCTCATCATGAGTTATAGACCAACTACAAAGTCAGAACTCTTTTTCTGATGAGGAATGAAGCACAGTTGAAGATCATGAGATGCACATCAAATTTGTAGGAAATTTCCAAACCACTAAATAGTTTTCAGGATGACTCATTTCAAAACCATGTGCTACTGCACACCCCAGACCAAAATCTAAAAAATATTATAAAAGCTCAGTCACTCCAACTCAGTCGTTCTGTACTTTCAAATATACTTTAAAAATAAATTATATTCATGTTATTAGTGTGGATATTCTGACCTTATCTACAGTCTACTTACAAATAGAAGGAGAATCCACAAACCCAACAAAGGTATGTGAAACAATCAAAAGTCAGTAGCCTTGTGTAGATGCAAGCAGAACCATTTCTTTCAGTGGCTTCATGTGTGGTTGTGGCCACTTTGGCACACATGTGAACACGGGGTTTAAGTGTAACATAAACCTCGGGTTTCACAAGAGCTAAAGCAGCTGTGCACTTCACAGCCACATACAAGCATTTCTGAAGAGTTTTGTAGATAAAAGCTGAGATATTTTCAACAAACAAAAGACTTTATGACTTTTATGACCGGCTTACCTTGAAATAGGCTTTGTCTGACAGAAGCTTTATAGCCATGTCTCATCTCGTCAAATACCGATGGTTTGAGAAAGCCTGAAGTGTCTGTATTTGAAAGACAAGGTACCCTTTAGCGTCCATATGAGAAACCCTGGCCTTTCAAGGAACTCTAATGTAACCTATCCACCGTTGTGTAATATTCTTATTTCAACCTTAAACAGGATGTTTTCCTAAACCTAATGGTGTTTCATATCATGTGATTGCTGAAGACCACATATGGAAAGATGTTTCATATGGACGCTGAAGGGTATTGTGTGTCACATACTGACGCTTTGTCAGGCTTTCTCAATGCACCAGTATTTAATACCCTGACATGAGAACGTTTTGTATATTACATTATCTACTGCTGGAACTGTCCACACAAGTTTGCAAACTAAACCATCAAATGTAAAATCCTCAGCAAGTTACGTTTGCTTAAGAAGGCAGTGAGATATGGTCATATCTTAACGACAGATATGTGCGCCCATGGTCAAGAAAGAATCTGTACGCTCAAATCAACAAAAAATGTTGAACTTCAGTGTCAATAACTGAAAGGCTTTTTTTAATGTTCAACACTCATTCAGTTAGAAATCAATGAGAAAAGACAGACTTACAGTAACCCCAGTTTTCCAGAGTGCAATGCAGCCACAAGAAAGGTTGCCCTTTGAGTAATCACACAAAGTAATGCTCATTTTTCGTTACTGGAAATAATTTTTCTTACCTTCTCTATAGCCATTGCTGTCATTTTTTCCACTGACTCCCAGAACCAAAAACCTTCAGGAATCTTCTCTGGATATTGGGAAGAAATGTAGGACAATACTAGGTGAACTATCAGCCCTGGGATGAATGAGATTCTTATTGGACGATTCCAAACCTAACAGTTTATGTCCAATATCAACCTTCAGTTCCTCATTCAATGTGATACAACTTATTGCTTGTTAAAGTTAGAATATATTGAATGTAAAACATTGGCACTGGATCTCATTGCATAATCCAATACTGACCTTCTTCTGTTGTGATAAGATCCCAGTACATACAGAGATAGTATGATTAAACCAAATTTAAGAATACATATTTTCCTCCCACAGAAAAAGTTTGGCATATAAGACAATGGCATATAAGCCAATGGCATATAAGCATAAAACTTAAAAAAAAACTTAAAATAAGGTTTGTTAGGTCACAATCCCGTGAAATTCGGGTCAATGTGTCATGTAATGAGTGTACTATCTTCAGCTGTATTCCACAGTATAGAAAATACTGCTCTTACTGTAGGAAAAAAGCAACCTTTTCACATTTTAGTCATCTCAAAGACATTTTTTTGACTGTTTTGTACCTGTTGGAAATCTGAAATAGTCATTTGGATGATCTTAAAATCTTTTTCTACAATCCTGTTTTCCCCAGTAGTATCCATTTTAATTATACTACAGGGCAACTTTACTTTCAGGAGGACAGAGATGAGATAATTGATTGATTATTTAACTTCATTTGAAGGATCAACACCCAGCAGCACAGCTCCTGTTGGCTCTCTGTGACTTTTTTAAAGAATGGAGTTGGGGGTTGGAGGGTGGGGGTGGAGTTGGGTGGGATAGGGTTGGTGTTTTTGGATCATTTTGTGATGTAGAGAAAGAAACAGGAGGAGGGATTTGCGGACCGGATAGCACCGTGACATCAGCTTTGAAAAATGTGTGTGTCTGTCTCTGTGTGTGTGTGTGTGTGTGTGTGTGTGTGTGTGTGTGTGTGTGTGTGTGTGAATGTGTTTGTGTGTCTGAGAAAAAGTAGAATCAGAATAAGAGGAGGACAGAAAGAGCTCTCACTCTGTTGTTTTTTCCGGAGGACAAAATGTCAGGCAGCCAGAAAAATGTATCTTGTCATTTCTGGACACCTTGGATAAAATGTGTTTTTGAGGGCCAGTCTGTGTGCAGTTTGCATGTTCACTCCATGTTTTCATAGCCCAGATGCATGCATAGTGTTTCACCTTCTGAGATGCACTGGAAGCTTGTTCAGGATATCTATCCCTACTGTCCTGCTACTGCATGCTGGGATAGGCTCCAGCAGTCTGAACCCTGAATTATACAGTAAAAGCTGATCAAAGAAATGCATGAACAATAAAATATAATTTTGTCAGTTAAAATCCATTGACATTTGTTTGGTATTAACCTCACAAGCATTTCAATATCACCTTATTATGATATGGTGTTAAGAGTTTAACAGTGTATAATTATTGGCAAGAAAACTAAAATTGTACTCACTTATGCTGACCATCCTATTTTTTGGCAATTTATCACTAAATGCATTTGATACATAAAACTTTGATTAATGTACAGTTTGGCCAGCTTAGTGTAGAATATACATGTTATCAAATATGTGCAGCTGTCTAGTATAGTGGTTGCATTCAAACTACATCCTAATTCTTTGCAGATTTTGAGTGTGTGTGCTCACGCTGAAAAATTATTGAATGAAGATGAGATGTAATGTTGATTAAACATTGATCATACCTTTGAAAAATGTGTGTGTGATGGAGAGAAAGAAACAGGGGTGGCTGTGCCATTGCTTTGTGAGCGTGTGTGTGATTACCTTCTGTTTCTGATGAGCAGTTGGCACCTTAGCTGCTATCATCAGTGTGTGAAGGTGTGTGAATGGGTTTTGAGCGCTTTGAGTGGTTGGAAGACTAGAAAGTTGCTATACAGCCCATTACCTATCAATCCCTCCAACTAATGGACTCTACACAGTGTGCACAGTTTATGCACTGTCGCGTCTAAGTCCAGTGCAACAACTCCTATGGTGTAAAAATACTTAATTTGTTTGTGGTAATTTGAATCTTCACAAAGTGACCATAAAAATAATAAAACAGGAGCACAGAACTATGTAATAATGCAGGATCCCCCTGGGTTTATATTGTACTTTAGAGGTGCAGATTCCCTAACAAATGTGTGATTAACTGATTAATCGAATTGCCAGAACCTTTTGACATGCAGTAAACCTTTATGGACTCTAATGAAATGCAGTGACGCTCTTGTCTGACTGTGGCTGTTTGTTACTGTTTGTAATTACCCATTTGGATAAGGTCTCCTTTCCACGTGATAACGTTGTTATTTGAACGTGAACGAATTTGGCCACATTTTCAATCACCTATGCATTTATTCATTCATTGAGGGGTTTAGTGAGAGAGTG
The DNA here is from genome assembly GCF_014851395.1 of Micropterus salmoides. Taxonomy (NCBI): domain Eukaryota; kingdom Metazoa; phylum Chordata; class Actinopteri; order Centrarchiformes; family Centrarchidae; genus Micropterus; species Micropterus salmoides. Next base: position 31,085,705 of record NW_024041150.1, read on the forward strand.
AGCCCTTGTTTTTCAATAGACGATCTCTGGACGAATCAGACAGCGTGCTTAACCGTGACCGAGAGAGAGAGAGAGAGAGAGGGGGAAAAGGCGTTTCCACGTTTCAGCAGCCGGTGACATAGCAGAGGACAGCGAAGCAGACGGACAGAAAGCGGAATCACGATCATTAAACCCGGCATTCCTGTTTTATTATTTCCAAACACTGACCGACTCTTGTCCCGTGTCCCATTCACGGCCGAGTTTCCCCCACGCTGATGAAACAGACTCAAATCCATCACTGAGCGACTTGAAACCGCAGAAGTGAACCGAACCCACCGAGACTGACGGAGTGGACTTTTTTCCTTTGCTGCAGCACGTCTGTCCTCTCTCAAACCGAAAATAAATTCCCACAGAGCTGCTTTCTGTGAGATCCAGAGGAGATTATCTTCCCTGCAGACTCCCTCGTCTCTCTCCCTGTCTGTAGCTGACTCATTTTTGCTGCGCTCGGGGTGAGTACCGATCTCTGTTTAACTCTTTTTTCCCCCTGCATTTCCATCATGAAAACCGCTTTATTTTAGGGGTCTTTTTTTTTTAAGACAAAAAAAAAATCCAGGGTGTTGTTAATCGCTTGGACCGTGCTGGGAGTCAGTCATCCTTCTCCATCCATGGAAATGGACCATTTCTCTCCTCGCATACCGTTACATGCGCTGTGTGAGAGACTCGCCTACTTCACAACCTGCCTGTGAAATGTAGTTTTCCGGCTTGTTTTGGCATCAAATAGCTTGAAAAAGTTGAAGAAATGGGGCATTCGTGGCCCTTTTGGATGTATTTTTTTAAACCTGTATTTGGCTGATATTCATTCAAGAGGACACGGGACACTGGGAGAACACCCTCTCCCTGTTGTCTACAAAGTATTTGGTGAAAATAGCTGAAAAATTAAACAAAAATGAAAAGAGCGTGACTATATGTAAAATAGAAACATTTTGTGTCTGTAAAATGGGCTGTGAAGTAACAAGCTATGTGAAATGTGCAATGTCTAGTTGACTTGACACGACTCAGTCATGAACTTGACTGCTAAGTGGCAAGTTGATAAATTTCCCATTCTCAAGGGGGCATTTAACACAACACTGATTAAACTAATTGGATTGGGTTTAGTGTGGCAGTAGGCATTCACATATCCAATGTCCTTTTCATTACTTCCCAGTCAAATATTCCCATAATACTAATGTATAGACTTGAGTTAGTGATAATAATATGTTCTCCTGTTGAATCCTAATAAGTTACTTTATTTAGGCCTATATAACATTAGGGTTTTGTACCCTAAGTTGTTTATAAAATTTTACTGTGCCATATCTGTATTTGTAAGGATCACAGTTATTTTGAACCAGATTATCTGTAAACCAACACAAAATTCAGTCAGAGGAAAGAGGCGACAACCTGTGACTGTCCCGGATGGCTGTGTGTGCGTGCACACGCGTGTGTATGAGTGTGTGTGAGTGGATAGGGAAGGGGTGGGTCTTTTATGAATGGATGTGTCTGGCCTGCCAACACTGTATGAGTGCATGTGTGCTGGGTGGGGTGGGGTTGACTAGTCCTCCTCTCCCTCCTTTGTATTGTCTGTTTTTAATTCTCTGATAGGTTTGCAAAAGTATTCCTATATTATTCTTGTTGAATGGTTTCTGGCATGCTATGTTTTTTTGCTCAGAGTCAATGTACATTTTGTTAAAATTAAAGCAAGAAAAGTTGTTTCAACAATAAGGCAACTCGAAGTGCTTTACATAAGACATAAAAAGGCATTGAACAGGGTGGGAAAAGTAACCCTATTTTATAAAGTTAAGACATTTTGTTAAAGTTTGTTACATTTAATAGCTTTAGTTTGCATAAAATAAGTGTAAATTCTAAGGAACTCATATTTACACAATAAATAGACCAGCAGCTGTAAATAAAAAGTAATGAAAGCTTTTCTGATTGATTCTTTTGACATGTTTTAGTGTGTTTTGCAATGCAGAATCCAGTTTGTTTGGTTTTTCATTATTATTTTAAGTAGGGTAGCAACTAAGGATTATTTTCAGTACTGACTGATGATTCTTTTCTCAGTTGGTTGTAAAATGTCTGTAAATCATGAGAAATGTCCATCACAATTTCACAGAACCCAAGGTTACATCATCTAATTGCTTGTTTGGTCTGACCAATAGAGACATTAACGTAAGACAAACTTATGCAAGTTTTCACAATTGAGAAACTGGAACGTGGAAATGTTTAACGTTTTGTTTAAAAAATGACTTAAACGATTCATCAATTATCAAAACAATTGCCATTCACTTTCTATTGATTAACTGCTGTTTTTAGCTCTAACTTGAAGTGAATATATGACGAGTATGCATTCAATCAGTGTCCCTCCCTTGCATCCTGACTCCATGTGACACACACATACAGTACCTACACCCACATACTGCACAGAAACACTTCAGAGCGTGTGACACTTGCTCAGCGTGACAGCTGTCAGTCCATTTCCTGTGAGGCTGAATTCCAGTCATATTATCACCGTACAGTGTGCTTTTTACAAGCTGTTAAACAATCCCAGTACAGTAGAATAGAGGAGAGTCAGCTTATTTTATTGAAACAGTAAGAGCAAGTTCTTTTAAGTTTCAGAAATAGAAGTACATTCTAGTTGAGTTTAGAGACTTTTAAGTGCTAGCAACATTAAAACGTCCTTTAATCCGTCCAGTGAAAGTGTGTGTGTATTCTTGCAGGAAAATGAGGACCTTTTTTAACAGTGGGGACATTTGGACTTCTCAAAAACTCTGTTTGGGGGTTCAGACATAGCTTAAGGGTTAAGATTTAGTTTTGGGTTTAAATTGGGGCAAGGTTTAGCAAGTGGTTTTGATGGTTAAGAGCTAGGGTCCTTATATGTATACAAGTATAAATCTGTGTGTGAGTGTGTGTGTGTGTGTGCCTTGACTCAGCTTTTTGGGAACCTGTCTCCTCTCCTCCCTGATAGTTATTGATCCGTGTTCTCGGATGAAAAAAAAAAACTGGGCTGCGCAGCAGAAATGTGCTTCCTCTCTCAGGTTCACTTCCTCTCTCTGTGTGTCGGTGGTGTCGGTTGTCCCCTCGCTGCCGCCAGGGGAATGTTTGTGGTTGACTGTTTGCAGGCGCAGAGTCAAACACAGTTTTCGGGTGGATCAGCGTTAAACTGGTGCAACTTGAAACAATCAAAACAAAATAAAAACATGTCAGGTTTTTTTTTATTTTTTGCACGGACTTTCTCAACTTCCTCGTCAGTAACAGTAACATTCCAGACAACAGACAATAGAATAGACATCAGCACTTCACCATAACCATAACAAACAAATTGTAGCTTCTGTTTACAGCCTACCAACTAAACATGTTACAGTAACATGTTATTTTTAGTATGCAAGAAAAAGCACATCTTTACTGCACAATGAAACCCATAAATTCACTTATGTCTACCCAAAATGAAAGTCTGGTGTTGAGTATGGTCACTTCTGCAACCACAGGAAATGAGGAATCGAAACTTTATTCAGACTAACCTGGTCTCACCAACATCTGATCCATTTCCTCTCTTCTCCCCCCTGGTTTCAGTTGGTGTGAAACATTGCAGAATGGCCAAGGTGGTAAACACAGGCATGCAATGCATAGCTCACTGACTTTATCTTGCAAAAGAAGGGCTGGGCAATATGGCCAAAAAGGATAATTCCTTTTTTTCGACCTACATTTTAAAGTTGCACATCTTACCATGCTGGCATATTGAAGTTTGAAAGTTTAAAAGTTAACCTTTGGTAGTCTTTTAAAGCTGCCAGTGTTTTCTTGTGAAGCAACTGAGGCCCAACTGTTGTGGGTTGACTTAGAACCATTGTAAGGTTGTTTTTTTTTGTAAGAAGTCCACAGGCATAGTAAATTGTTTTATTCCATTAGCTTGTTGAAAAAAAAGCGTACCTGTCAAAAACACTTTAAATGCCCTGATGCATTTGGCGTTGGCCTTCACGGGCATCACAAGTGTCAGTGGAGTAGACTGAGAGCTTTTTAAACCTTTAGTACGAAGAGAGCCTTGGATTTTGTTTCTGGATGTTCCACTCTGAATAAAACAGGTTTGCTGTCTCCATCCAAATGTAGATCTTTCTATTTAGTTTTAGTCTTGGAAGAACAAAAATTTTGTCACTGATTTTGAAATATATTTTTATAACTGTTAGGACTGAGGATTCACTACAGAACTGTATTGTGTCAGTGTAGAAAAGTCTCTGAGAAAGCCTTTATATCATCATGTGACCCAGGCTAACCTCCATTGCATCAGTTGTGGATGGCACTGACAGGTCGACATTTGATATTCCATGTGTCAGCTCAGCAGACTGGGTAATTAAGATCACACCATGCTGTAAACCGACACAAATGTGTGTGGTCTCAAAGTAGGGGCTCGGATATCACAAAAACAAGCCATGTTTTTCAGCAGAGCTGTCTCTCTGAAAGGATCACGTCCGGCAGCAGTGGATCCTCTAACATGCCTCCTGGTACGCAGAGGGAACAGATACCTCACTGTCAGACCATCCCATACCTTTAGTTTACCATCTCTCTCCCCCTGCTGCGCAGTTGTTTACTTTCACAGTGTGTGCCATGCACTCAGGAAGCTAGGAGTTAATCCTAGTTCACACTACACGATTTTAAGCCTGATTTACCGGTCGGTGAGCTCGGCGACCGTCAGGCTGTGATCAATCAGCAATCGATCGGCAGTCAAAGTCGTTATATGTGAACTACTCAATGACGCATCAAAACGGCTCCCCGACGTATTGCTGACACATCGCAGCCACCAGCCAGATATCTAGCATGTCAAATATCTGGAGGAGTCGGACGACTCGACGTCCACATCCAGCCAATGAGAGCAGGAAGCTACTTTTTATTTTTTGTCTTTATAATAACAAACAACAGCTGTTTCGCGTGTAGGTTTGCGTCATTTCCCGTTTCACATTTCACGTGTGTTTTCTTGACAAAACGTGGTTTAGAGACCAGCGTCGGGTGACACAGCCGCTGTCAGCTCGTGTAGTGTGCGACCCCCTGTCACCAATCAGTCACACAGAGTCTAAACAGCACAGCGATCGGCCGACGCTGAAAGTCGTGCACGAGCCTTTACAGAGGGTCAGTGTCATTACATCACTGTCTGTAACCTGTGCTATGGCTGCTCACTTATATCGTCTACTGCTGCCACCCACCTTTGTCAGCTGTTTTCGAGGTGTCCATTTACAGATTAAACCGTTGGAGCAGATGTCACTTTGTTTTTATGAGTAAAAGCAATGAGCAAAAACAACTTGATCAGCCCAGAACAGATACAAAAGCTTGAAGTGATGCAGACAAGGATAACATTATGAAATAACCCTCTGACTACAAATATTCAGGCATGAAGCATTAAAACAGCACTCCAAAACTGATCTACTAAATGCATTCTTGTATATTAATGCCTCTGTTCCTGTGTTTTTATTGGAGCTGTCTGCCAAACTACCAGAATGGTTAGATTCACAAATTGTTGATGTTTAATTGACTAATTGTCTCAGAAGCTTTAATTCCCCAAACCCTAACTTTTAAAAATACTTCTGCCTGAACTTACATGATGATGAAGAAAATGTATGCTCTATTACAACGTGGCAGGTTATAAACTTGTTATAGTCTTGTCTCAAATTGACCTAACTACAACTGCCAACTACATCACGGAACGAACAGGGATGAAAACAAAGGATGGCAGTGCAACTTCTTTCTGTCCGCTGGTGAATGTTAGCAAAGTCAGCTAAATTACTTTTGAATAAGATGCTGGTCCACTGTGATGACTCTAAGCTGACAGCTGTCAGGAGCCACACGAGAGTGACACTCCACGATGCTCTAGGATTTTATCACTGAACCATCACTTTCTTTGACTGTGTAGTCGATGTCAAATATTTGTGAAACTCAGACATGGCCTGGAAGATTCTTAAACCCGTACAGCCTTAATACTCACAACTGTAGATCAGGTGAAACGGCACACGAAACCTTAGCCCGATGTTTCTGTCACAGTCATTGGGGTCACAGGAAGTGATACTGTGAACAGGACAGAGTGGGACTGAGCCAAGAGAGAAAGCAGCACCCAGAGCCAAGCTCACTGCCCCCACTGTTTAAAAAATGTCTATAATAAACACTGTTTATTGTGTTGTACTCAGCCAGAGCACTAGATGCTCTGCTCTTGGGCAAACAGGAAGTAATGCCTTAATGGAGAAGTCTTCATTTCCAGTTACATCAGCAAGTTATAATTAGTTTTTAATTCCCTGTCACAGATTTCTTATGTTCTAGATAAAGTGCAGATGATGCTGGTGGGTTTTGTTATCCAACTCCACCCACTAACCAAGCATTAGCATTTCATTTGCAGGTTAATGTATTTGGCAAGATTATTATGTTGATGTTTACATGGGAATTAACATAAAAAAAAACCGTGTATATGTTACTTGGTAAGAGGAAATGAGCAGCTAGCCACAATTTATCAGGCTTTTAACCTGAAGGAGAGATTTACCTCGATACAGTGTTTGAATATCTGAAGCATGTGGAATGATTTATTTTAAATTCCCCAATGCCACAAAGGTTAAGCTCTTCTCTCTCAGGCTGCAGCCACATGGACAAAAAATACAGACTTAATCCCCCCAGCAACTGCTTAGATGCGTGGATGGTCGGTTGCTGTGCTACAAGTAACGCCTACACCAGCAAAAAGCTACTTTTCAATGCTTGTTTCCCACTTTTGATGCTGTTTATCTGCTTGGTGTTGTAATTGCACGCATGCAAAAACAACATGCTGCAGAGGTTTCAAATGTCCTACTTTCGGGGTGGAGCAGCAACATATCAACAGGGTAGTTAGGATGTAAAAAGGTAGGACTTTTGTGCAAAAATGGAGTGATTCAGTTGAGTTTACGGATGGAGGGGGAAACTGAGGGGTGTTACCTGCCTTAAACACAACTGTTGAAGGGTTTCATAAACCCAATCTGTCTGACTGGCAGTGTTTCACATTGGCCAGAATAATGGGTGAAATTATCCACACACACATGCAGTACAACTAAGCCTACACAGACGGGCAGAGCCACACAAACAGCAACAGTGCAGATGGGATGAAGCGCACACACATGCACAAACACGTGCATATGCGCACACACTACCGCTCCCTTTCTCTCCGTTTTACATGTACACACATACCGTACGTGTACACTTTTATTCAGGCCATTTCCCTTCCGTCCGTGTGCATAATCTACTCAGCCGCTCGAGTCCAAATGAAACGCCTCAGTGGGTCTGATTGGATTTGATAAGAGTTGATTCGATTGAAGCAGGAGGGGAGGGAGGTGAACAGAGTTCTGCAGTGTGTGTATTTCAGGTGATTCTCTGCATCCAACTTCTTTTCACCCTCCTCTTTCAGTGTGTAAATTTGTGTAAACCTGTGTTTGATCACACCACACTCACTAAGCTAAGAAAATGAGCTTAAAGTGATGCATTCAAATGTTTGTGGGAAAGTGCAAGATCTGGGATTTAAAGTATTTGTTCACCAAAATTACAAAAAATACATTCAGGATTTTCTCATTTACCTTTTAGTGGAATTAAAATAATAATCAACAGTTTTCATAGGGATTACTCTTTCTTTGGTAGAAGGAAACTGTCCAGCTGTAGTCAAGCTAATGTTTTGATGTCCTAAATATTTCTTGTGAATTCTGTTGTTTCTTCCATTGAGATAATTTACTGTTGGGCAGCTGATAATGATGTCTCAGATTCAGCATTTTTCTACAAGGTTTTAAAGGAAAGAAAGGAAAGGAATGAAAAGGAAAGGACTTTGACATTTTGGAAACTACACTTCTTTGCTTTCTTGCTGAAAGTTAGAGGATAAGATCAATGCCACTCTCATATCCGTGTGGGAAAATGTGACGCTACAACCAGGAGGTGGTTAGCTTTTCATAGCATGAAGACTGTTAGCAGCAAGAAACAGCTAGCCTGGATCAGATAGTTTTATGCTTTGTTTTCTTTTACAGATTAAACATGTTGATTAGTGAGCTTTAGAGATGCCGGTAGGCAGATTTTCTTACCAGTGGACAGAGCAAGAGGAACCTTTTTGCTAAGCTATATGGTCTTCTGGCAGTAGCTTCATATTTAACATAAGACATGTCAGTCGTATCGATCCTCTTACCTAACTCCGGGTAACAAAGCGAATACATTGCACTATGAAATTTCAGCTGTACAACAGCTGTAAAATGCAATTACAACATAACCAACAAAATAATTAGCAATACTTCAAAAAAACTCCACTCCCAAAACTCCTGAACTGCAATAACCCTGGTGTGTGTGTGTGTGTGTGCCTTGCAACAGATGAGGACTCAGCCTGTGGCACTGTGGAGAAGCTGGCAGTGCCCTTAAGGGGGTCTGGTGTGTGTTTGCACTTCTTCATCTGCTCTTTGGATGATGACAGATGTGTGTGTGTGTGTGTGTGTGTGTGTGTGTGTGTTTGTGTGTGTGTAAGAGAGTGTTATGAAGAAGCTTGTGGCGTGGGTGGAAAGTACAGGTCTATAACAGTTGCTCTGATGAGCAACAAGTGCCTTGATGAGACACTTTGTGTTGCTGAGGTGATTCAGAGCAGTTGTTTTTTATGCCACCCTGAATTAGATCAAATGTTGTCCTTATTTACTCAATGAAAGGCTGTTTAATGGCAGGTTTTTGGTTTGGTGCACTGTTTCTAGAGAATAAAAAGCTTGTGAAAATATTTCAGCTTAAAATCAGCTTAAAACGCCTGGATTCTGGCATTTCCTGTTGTTTGTTCACACAGCTGTGAGCATCCATCCATGTCACCTGTCTAGAAAAGGAAGTTTGCTTCCTGACCTCATCAGTTAACACCCAGAACGTGTCTTTGCCTCCCATAATGTCATTATCTTTATCCCCTTCTCTAGTGCATGTGTGTTCAGGATTGTGTGTGTATGTTCATGTATTGTATTTGTGGTTGAAAAAGCCTCAGGAATCAGGTTAACCTCGTCACCACAGAGATGAAAATTTCATAAAGTACACGAGCACTCACACACACACACACAAACCTTCTCTCCGCTTCGGCTCAAACTCATAAAATGCAATGAAAGCGTCAAACTTGCTCTGTGTATATTGTTTATGTAACCCTCTGGGGACCTGTGTACCCACCTAGTGCTTGAGGTACTGGAGCTTGCACTAATGCATTGTACCATTACACAAAGGCCTTAATGTAATACCTGTTCACAGAGTATTTGCAGAAACTAAACCGTCAGTAGGCAACGAGCAGCCCACAAGCCACTTCTGACCTTTTCAGTCTTGTTTCTTTCTTTGCAGCACTTTGTATTTTAAATAATAAGCACTCATTTGTATCAACCGCCAGACCTTGGCCCTTAACCATATACATTTGATTAGTGCGACCTACCCTGGGACAGAGTAGCTATAGTGATAGATGCTTGATGTTTGGGTGGCAAAGGTGACAATCATAAATATCAACTGTATGTACTATTTTCAATTACCTAAAGCAAGATTGTTGTGTGTGCATGTGGCTACATTCAGTAATATATTCCTTTTTTAAATTAAGGTTACTGTGGCATATTGCACTGAATAGATAAAGTTAAAACAACTATATAGAAAAGTTTGCGATTGTAGCATCTTTTTGTTGTAATGGCATCTGTTGTTGTGTATAGAAATAAATCTGCGTCATAATTCATTCTACCACTAGGAGATGGTGAAGTCGGGAAGTTATTCATTTTATTTTAATTCTACATGTAGTGGCTTTAATTTACAATGAAGTTAACTTGTAGCGACTACACATCACCAGCTGAAGTAAAGACAGAGAGTTTTTAATATATTAGAAAATGCCATGAGAACATTTATAAGATTGAAATAACACATTAGCTGGTTAGTTAATTAATTACTTTCCTCATATTAGCTAGCTTAGCTGGCATTACATACATTGGTTAAAAATATCATTCATCACAACACTGCACTGTTTCTCATATTTGCTTTTGGTGGTGTTTTAGATGCAGTTTGGACAGACGGGGAGGAAAGTCAATTTTACTTTAGCACAAACAGGAAAGGCTAAGGAAGGAAGAATGAAAGCATCACCAGAGTGAGAAACTGAAAGGAAACAATAAATAACCCTGACATGTTCCTTTTTTAAAGACCTCACACAGCATCTAGTCTCACATTAGGAGGACAGCAAGGATGTGTAATAGAGAAAATGGCTCTTTAATGGTTGTATTACATAAGCAGTAATTGAATCCAAGCAATCTTAGTGATGAAAGCTACATTTTAGCCATATTGAAGACAGAGCTGTGGGCTGTTTTGTAGCTAAGGCAAGAGGTTTGGTAACCAAGGAGCTAATTAGCAATCTTTCATATATCCTACTACTACTACATCTTGTAATAATTCCTAGTCAGTTCACATGTGTTGCTACTGATATGGCAAAAAAAAAGCTATATCCTTGCTGTTGTTCTTCACTGAAATTGTGGGTACTTTGATGGCTGCATGCTCTTTATTACTATATTTCACAAATCTGGAAAAAATGATGTTTTTAGGAAAATTATAGATTTGCATGAAATTGATATGGTGCCCAGAAGATTAACCATAATGACGTAAGTAAACCCCTTTAATTTTTCTCTACTGACACCAGCAGGTTCATCTTTTTTTTTTTGTGAAATTTACCAGCAACTTTTGGATTGATTTCCATCACATTACTACATATATTCATGGTTTTCCAGATGATGTATGCCACTGACTTTGGTTATCACAGAACTTTACTTTATCAATTTAAGGATTTCCATGAAATTTGGGTTAGATATCTGAATTTTCCTCTGGATGAATTGTAAGGACATTGGCGTTCCCCTAGCTACCATCTACCAATATTATTAGGTTAAACATTTTTTTTTGTTTTGTCCAAATACCAGCACAACTAATGACATTCCCATCAGCCTCAGCTATTCTTTGTCTTTAGTGCTAATTAGCAAATGTTAGCATGCTAACAAACATTGAAAACATTACACCTGCCAAACATCATTGTTGTGGCATTGTGATTGTGAGCATCTTGATTTTATTTTGGTTATTTAACAGGCACAATACATTTATTGCATCAGATACAGCTAAACACTCATTTCCATCTAGTCCCTGGGCACAGGCCACCAGTGATATGCAGGTTGACAAAGTGAAAGAAAACCATTTAGTTCATACATGACAGTGGACTCTTTGTCTTGTTCAACAAAATGAGGTTCAAAGCACAACCTGGCCATAAATATACCCAAAGTCCTGCTTTGCCAACAGGAACACTCATTTGTGAGTTATTGCCTAAATAATGTGGAGGAGAAAAAGCAGTACTGCACATGGAGTCCCTGCAGCGAATTCATCTACTGTTATGTGTTATTGTAGAAATCCATAATAGAGCCGTAATGTGAAGAGGCGATGAAGGCAGGCAGGTAAAGTATGGCAGTTAGAGGTCTTAATGTCAACCCAATGCGGGGTGACCAACTGAGTTTAATTTCCTCTGAATTGCACCCATCTTCCTCCCTGGCGTGCTTAATCTACTAATGGAACAATAGAGAGGACTGAGCGAGAGAGAGAGAGAGAGAGAGATGGAGAGAGCAATAGAGGAGGAGTTGAAGACAAATGGCTAGGCGAGGATGAGGACGACAAGCAGACAGAGTAATCTGAAATTTTGAGTCAAGCCTGGAGTCTGAAACATAGAGTGAACAACTTGTTTAATCTCTAATGGACTGTTAGGGAACTGTGGCTCATTTATATGTGTGTGTGTGTGTGTGTTTCAGAGAGGGGTCAATGGCTCTAATATAGACAGCCATTCCCCACAGTCCCTGACCATTTGACTTCACGTCCCCGTTAGTAAAAGAGAAGGGGAAGCTGCCATTAAAGATTGCCTCTCCTCGTTGTGTGTGTGTGTGTGTGTGTGTGTGTGTGTCTTGTCCCTTCTCCCCTTCGGCTCAGATGATGGCTGTAACTGACGATGACTCAGACAGACTACACCCCACCCCTCTGTCCTCCTCTCCTCCTTCCTGTCCTTTTCACCTTTTTCTCTCCCTCTCTTTTCTCTCATCTCCAGATTCAGAGCAGCAGCAGCAGCTCTTGTGTTTCTGGTGGCAGTTACTGTAGATTAAGGCTCAGGGTATAGCTGTACTCTCTGCCCACGTCCTTTCATCTTCTCTAAAATGCTGACAATTCAAGATCAAGAGTAATTCTAAATTCTTTCTACAGGCTAATGTAAGACTCATTGACAAAATAATACTTTTTCATACTGGTCCTTTCATATTTTAAGCAATTTAAAGAATATTCAGAAGTGGTTTAGTTACCAACAGAGCCCTCCAAATTTGACAGATTACAAAAACATTATAATTAAGGTTATGTTGATACATCAGCAATATAAGGATTTTGCTCCACTGCACTCAAAGCCTTCAAAACCTGCAATGAAGATTTTAATATTTTAATACTTCTTCTTACTACTTTTAATTTGTACTCTTAATTTTGTTGGCATGTTTTTAAAATATGTCTAGGTATCAGTAAACCTTTCATATTTATTCATTATATAATTTATTTGTGCTTCAAGCTCTTCAAATACGCTTTTTATATGGCCCATAGATTATAGAAGAAAATGATAAAATACTTTGTATAAAGCATGAAGGAGAGATGCAAAATATCAGCACAACAATATTTCCCACAAAAAAAGTACTTTTCTCAATCCTACAGTATTAACAGGTATGTTGTAGGGCTGCACGATTAATGTAATTGCAATCGGGATTTCATCATGTGCGATTACATAACAGCAAAAAGTGTGCGATTTAATTAAACAGAAAAAGTCACTCTCTTCTCTGTGCGCTGCAGTCTGCTCATTATCCACGGCCACACCGGGCTCTCGCATGTGCCCCTAAAAAAGGATACCTACTTCCAATTTAGAAAAATGATTTATACCTATACAACCTACCCTAAGCCCCCTCCTCGCCCGGTGCTAATCGTTTAAAACATAATCGGACTCGCCACCGGAGCACCAAGGAAAAAGGAGGTGGCCCGGTCACTCTGTGACAGAGACGTTGGCAGCAGCTGAAGCTGTAACACAGAAGAAAAATTAGCGGTATCTGTGGCTTTCAGGTTTTCACAGAGCTGAAGTGCTTGTCGGTGTCACTTTTCGTCAGCCGACCAATCACAGCCTGGATGGGGCGGGACAAAAAAAGTTTGATGTGCTTCAGAAAATCTTTATTCAATCTTTGTAGACAAGTTGAGAAATACACATGTCAAAATGTCACTATTTTGTGCATTTTCCTTTATAATTAAGCAAGTAGACTAATGGTACCATTCGTTTCATTATAATCTAATTGCAATTGCAATATTGTCCAAAATAATCGCAATATGACTTTTTCTCCAAATCGTGCAGCCCTAGTATGTTGACTATGCAGTAGTTCAATATCCTGTTTGATAAAAAGGTTGGTAGAATGGGTAAAAGGCAAATGCCTTTTCAGGGTGCACGCTGGGTGTGTTTATGAGTAGACCATAAAATCCCATCAGAGGAAAACTGCGTCAAAAATGAGCATCAAAGGACTAAAAGACATCAAATCATTATGCAGAATCATTTACTAAAGATTCTGTCTTGAGTAATTACCATAGTTACAGTATTTGGCTCTGTGGACAGCAGAGCATTCATATCTGACACAAAGTAGATGGTTTTATTGTTAAATGTGTTTCTGAGATAAATTGCCGAAAGTCAGTTTGTCTCCAGATCTCAACTTAATTTTTTTATTATTTTACATTAACAACAAATGTTTGTCTTGAGGTCACAAGTTAAGTGAAATTATAATGCTCTGTTAATGGGTGTGGTTGCTCCTAACACTTGTGTTAAATTCATGACTTGGTGGTTTCATTATCTGGATCTTTATTATCTAATCAAAGGTCTGTGTGTGTGTTTCACATATTTTTCCCCATTGCTTTTGCCGTCAGGAGAAATAAGCCCAGTTTACTCAATAATGATCTACTGCACTAACTAACTACAGTGTGATCTCAAAAACAGTTTTGTCATATAAATGTGTTTATTGGATGGCAAAATTTAACCATGTTATCCATCTTAACATGCTAGCATGCAAAAATTAGCTTACTAGCCCTAAACATAAAGTACAGCTAAGGCTGATGTCATTGGTTTTGGAGGTATTTAGTCATAAACCAGAGTTTGACCTGATAATGGTGCTAGATTGAAAGTTAAGAGGTAACAAAAGTGATTACAATTCACCCTAACATATGACATGAATATGTAGCAGTTGAAATATTTCACTTAAAACCACAGATGTCAAACTCACGGTGGTCCAAGAGGAAAAGTCAGTGGATCACCAGTGTCATTAGGATTCATTGTCTGGAAAACATTTTTTTTTTCCACCGTCTGGAGATTTTTTGTTGCGAACCAGTGTGGTGGACTGACCAACCCTTCGCCATTCCTAAAACCACACTGCCAGCTTGGCTAAAACCATTTGCATCAGTGAAATAATTGAAGGAAGAATCTGCAATACTGTAATTTAAACATGTTAACTAATTGAAAAGCTAACACTGACTATGTTGCGCGGATCTTGTTGTAACCTTTTTTCCCGCTGCTGTGCTTCTGAGGGAGTAAACCAGCTCTGGTGTAGAACTGCAAAGAGGAGGCTTCTTGGCTTCCTCGTCTAAACAGGTCAGAACTGGGCGGGATAACAACATTACCTTTCAGCGACAAATCCTCTCATACATCGTGGCTCCTCTGCCTTTCTTGTCACACAGAGCCTGAAAATACTAAAAGCAGTTTCTCCTCTTCCCAATCCTCCGCCACTTCCAACACCGCTGCCACCTTTACTTTCTGCTCTTGTCATACAGTGGAGCTGCATGTTTATAGCCAACACTCTTTCTAAGTGTACTTTATGTGAGGCTGTGTGTGAATGTGTGATGTTGGTGAGACCAGTTTTGTTGTGTTGTTATGGTGATTGTTGCAGCCACTGTGCAGGAAACTGTACGTGCATTTTTGCAAGTGTGTTTCGAGCACACTCGTGTCTGTTTCTATGTTTCATGACAACATATACAGTAGATATGTCGAGTGGGTCTGTTATTTTGGAGATGAAATCATTCATGTGGGTTGATACAGGCGTGGGTGCTCTGGCCTGTTTATCCATGTGTGTGTGTGTCTGCAGCTGTGGCGCTTGTCCACTGTGTGAGGCGAGGTTATGGCATCCTGTTCCTTTTCCTCGCTGCCTCTCCATCTGGAGCGGAGCCAGCCTCAGTGAACTGTGCATTACAGTGGGATACAGCCCCATTATCACTGTGGAGAATGCCGGCATCCGGACCAGGCCTGCTGTTTTTTGTGTGTGTGTGTGTCTGTGTGTGAGTTTTCGTGTTTGTGTGCAACATGAAACTATGTAAATTATTTAATTTACTTGCTAAAATCCCAGTGGTGTAACGGTGGTGTATGTGGATGTTCATGTGTGTTGGTGTGAATGTTTGGTTATGTCTGCATGTGTGAGTTTATGCTTTTGTATTTCAAGATTAATGACGACCAAATGTCTTAACATGGATACAAATGTGACAAAAAGCAAGAGCATTTGGTAGTAGCACATTTAGGATTAGTGACCAAGTGACACCCAGAATATATTTTTCGAGCATGAAATACCCGGCCTCTGTAGACGGTGGCTGTAAAAAGTTTTTATTTTCTTCAATGGCAGATGAAAGGCTGAGGCCAATAGCGATGGTGAGAATTGTGACAAGAACTGAAATGATTATTTATAAATCGACTAATTAATCTGCATCAAATTTGGTAATATATAATATTTCAGTAAAATAATACTAAACATTTACTCATTTTAACTTCTTAAATGTTTGTTGCTTTTCTTCTTCTGTTATAGTAGGCTGAATATCTCTTATTCAAAGTTAATAAGTCAACTTGTGCTCTGTGAAATTGTAATGGGCAAAACCCATTTTTAAGGTAATAAATATCTTGTCTAAAATGGAAAAACAAGTAACTTAAGTGCAGTACTGGCGAGTAAATGTTACATCCCACCATTGCTATTTCCCTGACAGGCGAAACAGCAGCTGCTGTAAAGGCAGTGATAGGCTGGCTGACAAACCCTGAGTTGCAGGCTAACACTCCTGCGTATGCTTCACACTCGTAACCACCACAGGCCAACAATAGGGGAGAGAAACATGTTGTGGAAGGCACAATGTTCACACGTTGAGCTGCTTCAAAAAAGGTGAGAATATGGGGTTTTGCAGGTGTCTGTCAAATACAGACACAGACTTGAAAACATACAAGAACACCTACATGGTTGCATAGTATGCAGCGGATGTGAAGTGAAGGATGGTAGCTGGAGAAAACTTGTCTTTCTTGTATCTTATTCATAATAAGATGCTATTTTTGGTGCGTCCCAAACAGCAGAAAAAACCTCCTTGGCATGATACGCTAACACGTGAGCAAGAATTTTCTTTCCCGTCTTGTCCAAATGCTCCAGCAGCATTTTTCCATCCAGCCTTTCCTCCATCTGGGATCAGGCAGGAGCCAAACAGGAACACATTTTTTTCTTTTCTTTGTTTTTTGTTCACTCAGCGGCAAGTTATTCATGCAGAGGTGCTGTGTGCAGAGTGAGTGGGAAACGAACCCTGCACCATCAAAGTCGGAGTGGGCCTTTTATCAGCGTTGCTTTGCATGTCTGTGTAAGTGATTTTGATTTTGTGCATGTGTCTCTTGGCCCCTGTGCTTGTTTCTTTGCCTTTGTTTGCATGTTGTTGAGAGAGAGAGACAAAGAGGAAGAGAGGATGTATGCTGTATGTGCAGTGGAGGTGATGGTGTTGTTTTCAGGGTAGCCACACCATAGCAGAGGCTGTACTTTACTTTATGTACTACAAAAAGGATATTCCCTAAAGGATAGACCTATTCCTTTGACTGTGACTGTAAACTTTGCATTGAATGCAACTGCCATATTCACAATCGAAGCTGTGTGTTGTGCCTAACTATTCTTTAATGATCAAGATTAGGGCAAAGTTGTTGAAAAAGTCTGCTGACCTGATGTAGATGGTGTCTGGGAAGAAATGTTGCCTGAGACGTTCAAGCTGGGGAAGAAAAGTCCCCAGTGATTGATGGCAGGGAACAGGAAGTTCCTTCTTGTCGAAACAAACCTTTCATGGTTGTTAACATGCATACAAATGAAAAACATAGCAGCTTAAATTGGAAACGTTTTTAGTGTAGACACTAAAACCTAATTTCTAGTAGTTACTATCTGACATTGCTCAGATAGCAGGGAAGAATACTTAATCTGAAGTATGTAAAACCTATGACCTAGACCAAAATAGGTCTTTCACAGACAGTTTGTGTTTGCTTGATATGCATCATTTTGATTTTCAGAGTGTAATGTATGTTAGAGAGATATTAAAACAAAGATAACAAATGCAGAAGGCCGGGTTCACATACAACAGATTGTAAGATGGTGGAAGAGCCTCGGTAAGAGAAACAGGGAAATATGTGTGAGATTATGTGAGCAGCGCGAAGAAAAAGAAAAGAAATGTGATAATAGGAGTGAATTGGGGTGGAGATGTTCTTCAGGGGGGTGAATGGAGAAAGTAAAGCAACAAGATAATGGGGGTTGGATAGTGAAGACAATGTGATGGAGACTAAAGAAAAGAAAATGAGACGTGTTTTTTTGGGGCCAGGGGAGTTCGGCAGTACTCGCCTGGACTGATATCACCTGAAGTGTGACATGTCATCTTCAAAGACAGAAGGAAATAGACAGTTGAAATCAGAAAGCAACAGAAAAACACCCTTTATAGTGGTCTATGAAGATTCTCAGTCATCTATGTCATAGTTATCCAACGAAGGTTAAAATCAAGGGCAACTGGACTTGGTTGAAGATACTGGAAGACCCTGGTGTAGATTGAGAAGCCGTCATTGAACAGGGGAGGGGGTCTACGCCACCACTTATCCCCCACTTACAATGCTGTCCTTTCATCACTTCCCAGGAAACTCAACAAACGTAACCTATTGGCCTCAGGTGAAGATACCAACGATGGTCGTTCAGTCTTGGCCACAGGTAGTCTCAACGACTGTAACAACTGTCGTCACAGCAACCAGGAACACTAATGAACCAGCGGTATCGATGACCCTGGCCAACGACCCCACTGAGGTTAAATAGCTGAGTTTCCCTGCCAGTCAGTCAGAACTGAAGAAGTCCTTTGGATGAGGGACGAAACGTCTTCCAGTATCTTCAACCAAGTCCAGTTGCCCTTGACTTTAACCTTCGTTGGACCCTTTATAGTCTTATTTCAATTCATTAAAGAATAGTTTTAAATTTGTCTGCTTATTAGCTTTGTTGCCTAGAGTTTAATGAGAAGATTGTTACGGCTGTCATTAACTAAATATGAAGCTACAGCCAGCAGCTTGTTAGCTTAGCTTAAAGATTGGAAACTGTGGGAAACAGCTACCCTGGCTCTGCCCAAAGATAGCAAAAATCGCCTAAATTCAAATCACATAAATTAAAATTAAATACCTTTATTGTCCCTGGGGATGCGTGGGATTTCCCCTTTCTGGTTTGTCCCTGCCTCTGCTGAATAATTTTTATTAAATTTATCCCCCCCTCATACTGATAAATGCTACTTCACTAGTGATGCAGCGCAGTGCAACCACCTCTAAAGCTCACTAATTAACACGTTATATCTCCATTATTTAATCCGGACAAAAGACAAGGTTTGAAAGTGACAATTTGTGGTTTTATGGACAGTAATGTGCCAGACTATTTCTTGGTCAGGTGCAGTAAAGTCCTGGCTAACCATGAATGGTGAGACAGGACAGCTGTTTCTAGTCTTTATGTAAAGCTAAGCTAAGTTAGTTTCATAGTGGTATCAAACATTTCATCTAACTCTGGGAAATAAATCAAATGACACAAAAATACTGTACTGGCATATAACTTTTGTAGTTAAAATGCTTTTGTTAGACACTGTGAAAAAATGTGATTAGAGAACCTAGTTTTGTGCACCTTGTTTACATCTGCTTCATTTAGGCTGCTCTGCTGTGGTTAAAGTTAGGATTGAAGGAGGCTTTAAACTTTATAAGCAGCTTTTTAGGTGAAAATGAATGTTCCTGCTCTGCTTCCTGTTCAGTGTGATTATTAGTTCCTTTCACCTCTTTCCTCTTCAAATGATGAATTTGTTCTGAACTTCAACCCCTTGAGGAAATGAAATACCATTAGAGTGACTCCGCTGCCATCTGGCTCTCATCTTCTCATCAGGAGACGGGTTGTAAAAGCGTCTTAAACACAACTCTGTGCTCACTGAAAGCGTAAAACGTAAGCGTAACAGGCTGCTTGAACATCTCAACGCAGCCTCATTCCTCTCTTCACCTCCTTCCTGCTCCTCACCTCTCTCTTTCATCCTTCTCTCCATCAGGCTTTTCTCTGGTTGTCTTGTTAAACACACAAACATGCACAGCCTGACACGTCATCACCAGATCATAAGAAACCAGCCAGACTCCTTTCTGATTTTCTTGATTATTGGATGACCAATCAAAGGATCTGACAGTGTTTCCCTGCAGGCTGACCGTGTCTAAATGTTTTTGGCTCTCAATTCATTTTCCCGCATGACTACCTGGCCACCTGTCTGGCTGGCTTGCTCGCTCATTTTTGAAGCAGAGCTGCACATTTAGGGGCAAACTTGATAATCCTGATTATTTTCTTGAATACTGGGGTCATGGTTCATCTGGATTTGGTGTTTTGGACCTTAAACAGCCCCTCTGATGCTATTTCATGGTTGAGCCTTTACTGTAGCTACAGGTCAGTCACATAACAAATATCTGTTGCCCAGTGATTTTAAGTGTTCAGATAGACTGAAATTTTAAATTCTCCTTTATGGGTTGAGAAAATTCAACCACTTCTTAACTAAATACAACATCAATGGATTATTTGAAAATAAAAATGGCTGGACGCAAAACAAATTCGCAGTCGCTTTTTTAGATTCATAGATTTTCTACCAAGCAGGTAGCTGTTGATCTCCATTTATTTCAGTGTGCTATGGTAATTTACATACAGTAGAGAGACTTTATGCTGTTAGAGAGAAATCATCCTCGGTGGTGCAAGGAGATTTTTAACGCATGTGTCTTATGGGTAGGAACGATTAAAATGTCTCCAACCACAACCAGCCCTACTCCTGGGTCCAAACACACAGCTGGTGCATTAAACGTGTCGTGGAAAGGCAAAAGACTAGAATGGAGTAGCCCGTAGTCCAGCAAATGAATGGTGAGCTCCTAACGAGAACCAACACTTTTTACTTATTATGAACTCATCAACCTTTTGCGGTCACATGTGGTCTTACATTCATGAGCACAATGTAACACTAGTTGTTTAAAACCTGTTACTACACCATCATTTTCCAGCAGGTCACAGTGACGACAAATTGATCCGAAATTAGTGTGATTTGGTGAAATGATGCTTAAATTAGTCCTTAATTTGTTGCCAGAACGTGTCAGAAAGGTGTCTTAGTCAAACAATGTATTGCTATTTGTGGTAAAAGACTCTTGGATCAGCCTGTTTTTGGAAGACATTCATTTTCATGCCATTTTCAGCTACAGTTGCTTCATTTTATTTTTATTTTTTTGCTATGTTGTTTTTTGGTCTCATGGTCACCAACACACGTTTTCATGCACCGCTGCGCACATGCTCACAAAAGCCCGCAGTGTGGTTTTGATGGAGCAGGAGGAAGAAGTGAGGAAGAGCTGAAGAGTGAAGGAGGCTGAGATGAGGAGGAGAGATATTTTTGACTTCACAGCAGGATGTCTGGAGAAGCTGACGTCAGCTCATGATTTGCACCTTTTGTCACATTTTGAGTGGAAGTTTTGCTCTCAACGGTGTCACTGCTGAGATCTCGCCTGTGCACAAACACATACATTCACAGCAAAAAGGCAAAAAAATCGCATGCTTATTTTGTCTGCACACACATTCACGCACGCACACACAAGCCAGCCCCTCCCTTCTTCATCCTCTCTCCTCCCAGAGGCACAAAGATATTTTTATCTTCCATAAAGCCCAAACGCTAATGAAGCATCGACGACACAAATACATTTTCATGATTTTTCAAATCTGGTTCCTACCACCACTGCTGTGAGTCAAGATTATATTACTCATGTCTGATGCATTTCAACGATGATTGTACATTTGAAATCAGCCATTTAATCATGTATACATGTCATATAATCTCATTAGGGGAGAGAGGCAGCGGGGTGAGATGATTCCACTTATTTCCAGTCCATTTACCTGTTTCGGGCATTTTCATGAAACAGTTGACAGTGTCATAAAATAAGACCCACAGCTCTTCCAACACAATATGACACTTTTATGCGAAAGGATTCTTGAAATGAATGTATTTGCATTGGAAATGAGTGAAAGAAATCAACACAAATGCCGGATTTTAACACGTTTTAGGAAAACAAAGGCAAAATTGAAGATACATTCATTGACTGGATGAGAGAGAACCAAACTTTGAATATCTGGTAGTATTTTGTGTCTGAGCATGATCTATATCATTAGCCACAGACAGAAAGGTTTGCCCAAAGAATACAATCAGGCAATATCGTCTCTCTTTATTTCTCATCATAAGATCACTGTTTCCCAATCCTAAATCGATCACATGAGACATATAACATATAAACATGGACACACACAAGCTCAGAAATGTCTGTACCATGTTACCGCTATCGGGGGATATGCTTCCAGTCTGCGTTGACGTAATAATCAAGTGTCATCACACCTGAAGTTTGGAGACAGTTTAACTCGTCAGCCAGTCCTAGCAGCACATGATATCATTCCTCTCAAATGCTATCAGACTAGCGCTGAGGCAATATGATTTACCTGTTCTCTGATTATTTATCATTTTGATTTATTTCATACAATCCTCTGCAAACAGTATATGATGCAACACTTCACTGCTAAATCTAGTTGTTGTGCAGGCGGTTGATCTGCCAAAACTGTTAGTCTTTTGTTTGTGCTGTATGTTCATGTTCGCGGTCTTCATGCTGTGTGCGCCAATCGGCCGATGACTCCTCAGTGTTTGCCTTACATCATCTTGTGCAGAATCTTACACACGTTTTGTACTCTGGAACAGTGTTAAACTATACTACACCAATTTTGTAACAATATACTTCTCTTATATTACATTTATTTAAAAGTTATACACTTTCTACTAGACTGTATTTATTTGAAAGCTAAGGTCTTTGCTAAATACATGGTGACGTCACAGATTATGATGAGCTAGTGTGATAGATGCGTTGGCTTCAGACAAAAGGTTAATTTCGATATTAAATTGTGTTTAATTGGTTAATTGGTCGATTAATCAGCAGATTATTTTCTTGATCAATTGATTTATTGTTTTGTCTGTAAAATGAAAATGTAAAATTTCCACAGTGCAAATTTAAGTTGCTTGTTTTATCATCTTTGCTTGAAAAATACCAGAAAAAAATCATTGCTTATCATAGTTGCTGATCAATTAGCCCATTAATTGGCTAATCGAGTAATTGTTGCAGCTCTAGTTGCTTCACTGTGATTGAAATCAATGTGTTTTCTTTTACATTGTTTTCCATTTTGAGAGATTCCAACAGCGGCGTTATACACGGCTGGGTAACCTCAATAATTTTTTTCAAAACGAGCTGGCAGTGAATGCCTTCTTTCTTTCTTTTTTCTCCAAATTGAAGATCTTGTAATTCTGTGGTCGCTGATTGATAAGAGGCTAATAAAAGTCAGCGTTCACTCACAGTAATATATGATTTCATACTAAAAGGATTGTTCACTTTATGAATTAGTCAGTTTCATGGTTTGCCCACAGAACTCATTTCAGCTCAGCAGCTCTGTTGACAAAAATAAGCTCCAGTCAACAACACCTGCATCCTCAAAACAATGGAAATGACATTACTAATAGCAACAACGGCAGCTTAAAACTACCTTGGAGCATAAACAGCTTGTAATGCCTGTTGAGTGTGCCGACTTATCAGCTGCTGATGGTTACTGACTTGCTTACGGTAGCTTAGCTGAATGGAAGCAGGATTTTAATGGATTAGGGAATTAAAAAGGCGTTCCAGCGTTGTGAGGAAGCATTGCGTGACTGCGTGTTGTCGCCGTCTCCATTGGCCTGACCGCTGTCACTGCGGTGTCACCGAGTTGTGAGGTTTGTCCCAGAATAAACAGGACTTTGCTTTGATTAGAGGAAGTACGAAGGACTGTGTATCTGTATGAGTGTGCGGGTTTAGTAACTCACTCCTGGTATTTATGCACATGCTCTAACCCATTTACCTTCATCTCCTCCATGTCAGTTTTCTTTATTTCTCTTCCTTTTATGCAGCTAGTATCTCTTCCTGCATCTCTACACACCACATCTGGTCTCTCGCTCTCTCTCTCTCTGGTTTGCATCGTGGCCATCTGGTCTTTTCCTGCAGCCACGATGAAGCGTTTGCCATTTAGAATTTAGATTAAACAGAAGGCCTCTCCAGTGACAGGGGAGGGAGTAACTCACTCTCTCCTCTCGCTTCCTCTCTCTGTGTCTCTTGCTCACAACAGAGCACTCATCCACATGTGTCTTTCTATTCATACATACAGTTAAAGACATTATCAACCCTTGTACAGGCACGCAGACCATGAGTACTTCATAGAAATTGAAGGCTGAATATACTGTAACATGACCGATAGAGATAAAGGCTTAAAGATGTCTGTGGTTATGTTTGAAGCAAAAAGTCATCCAACTAAAACAAAAAAAGGCTTGGGGAGTCCAGTTTAACCGTGCTCGGGCCCACCTCTTCAAGTGGGCCCAGGCACGGTTAAGCATACCAAACTGGTCAAACAAACCGGACTTTAGGGGTTAAACGTGCTCAGGCACGGTACGGATTGCCTAGTGTGAGTACACCCTTAGTTTGTCGTTCCTGTTGCAAAACGAGAACGATCATGGTCATTGCTAAAAGAAACCATAGTTGACTGTTGAATGGAGGCGGTGTCTGTATTGTAAAAATGAAGCGGGCAAGTTGCTACCAGCCATGGTTCCGTCTGTTATGGTAAAATCTGGGAAGACGCAGACAGCGGAAACAGCTGATCGGGCATGTGAGTAACATGTTCGCTACGTCAGAACTTATTCAGCAAAAGTGTTTACATCTCCCATTTAGTGCGTTAACTCAAAACTACCTCACAAACCACCTCAAGCGAGTTCCCCCCACATACATAACCTTTATGTCATCAGTGAGTCCTGTTCAATCGACCTAATAAGGCTAGTATGTAGTCAACAAAGCCGTTGTTCAAAATCTAATGTGCAGCCTAGAAGCGTCTTATGTATGTATTTTTGAGTATGTGGTTTGACAAATGAGAGCCACTGTCTGCAAAATGTCTCTCCATAAATCCCAGAGGGGAAGAGTTAAAGAGGGAAGAGGAAGAGGGTAGTGTTGAACAATGCAGAAAGGGATTAGCTCCGGCTTTAATTCCAATGTTGGGTCCAGCTGCTGCTTTTTTCTCCCCTTCTCTTCCTCCCTGCATCCTTTCTACTCTCCCTTTCTCACCTCTCTCTCTCTTTCTCTCTCTTTCTCTTTCTTGGCGGCTGCTGTTTTTTTCCGCTGCCCTGAACCCGGGGCCAGGAAGTGTGTCCATGGCGACAGCAGGAAGTAAAGCCTTGGTCTCCACGGCAAGCAACAGCAAGGCAGCAAGGCAGCTCCCTGAAATATCATTGTTTACTCATTCATTTAAGCCCTTAGAGAGTCTTCAGTTTTCATGAGTTTTCAAGAGTTTTCATGTTCATGTTGGATCCAGAGCGGCAATATGCATGTAATATAATGCTAATATTATCTGTTATTTTCTTTATTTTGTCATGAATCAGAGAGAAAGAACGGGTGAAGATGCACTCAGGCTATCATGTCTGTGTTTTATTAGCTCACTCTGTGCTATGTGTTAGTAAAACTGACAAGTTTTACTAATGAATCAGCCTTTACAGAAAAGCACATTTTGCTCTGTCTCTTCCAATACTGAACAACAACATGCATTCACACTTCACATTCTGTGTTTATTCTAGTGTTCACTCAGCGAAACACTTTGATTTAGTTGCTGAAATTCTCCTGTGATGTTTTTCACTCTCTCTCTTTGGGTGACCTTTACTCTCTGGCTTTACCCAAGCTTGTGCCAAAAAAATAGAGGGTATCTGTATGCAGGACACATCCACACGGTGCCCACAGTGTGTGCGAGAGTGTTGTGTGTTTTTGTATGTGTGTGTCACTTGGGAGAATCGATTGTTGGCTCTGCCTACACAAACTCCTCACCAATGTTCTTCTATAGCTTAGAGAAAAATGAGAGGGAGGAAAGCACCAACGTACATGTAAAAAAATAAATACATATATGGAGTTGTAATTACATGTGTGAATACATTAAGTAAATAAAAAAAAAACGATTTTGAGGCATGGTTCGTCTATGTGTGGCCCTGCGATGGACTGGCGACCTGTCCTGGGTGTACCCCGCCTTGCGCCCGATGTCAGCTGGGATTGGCTCCAGCCCCCCCGCAATCCTGTACTCAGGATAAGTGGCTGACGATGGACTGATGGATGGATTTTGAAATAAGATTCAGAAATAGATGTAAGGATGATACGGGATATAAATTAGTGTATCCATCCAGTGCAGATGTACACAAAGGTGCAACAAAAAATCAGCTTTATTTAGTACTAGATTATGTAAACTTAATGACTATGTTTAATGTTTTATAAGATGGCAGCTGGAAGTTTAAAGGATCATTTTGCCCAAATGCAGGTAACAATTCAATGTTCGCAGTAAGGCCTTAATTATCCAGAGCAAATGGGGAATTATTTGTGGAAAGAAATGTTGCAGTTGAATTTCAATAAAATAATTTAGCAGTTTTGTGAATAACGCAAACATCAAAAATGAATGTCTCAAAACGTGAGCCAGTAAAACCAAACCATGGCTAGATAAAAGTGTGAAAATATTCTTTCTCTAGTAAAGAGTGAGCTTTAGCAAACTCCAATCAATCCTGTTACGCACTGTAAGAGAATGGAAACTAAAACTAAGACGCTCTTTATTTAAAAGGGTGTAAAATAAGATTTTTTTTTATTCAAAGAAGAGATTGAACAACAATCTAGCAGGTTTCACCAATAGCCCTCTACAGCGCACACAGCTTCAATCAGCTCTGCATTCACCTTATAAGCCTCTTACATTCGGGCTGAAATGGGATTGTGTGATGGTTTGATTGACTAAACATTTACATTTATTTCTCTTTTTGTGTACACAATCTACAATCTATGTTGACTTTTATGCAGTGCTTAAAAGGCAAGTTGCATAGTAACCGTATCTGCTGAGGATTTAAAGGATAAGGCTGGTGTTATTCTGCACTTTTCTTCTTACTGCAAGGTCCACTGAGTAGCTGTTTTCAGTCGTATCGCAACATCTTCTACATTTGCCCAGTTGTCATGGAGATGATTACATTTTGAGCACTTTCAAAGTTGAGATATATTTATCCTAATGTCAACAAATACCATGAAAAGACCAAAACCTACAATGTGTTTGTCTGTTGTTCACTTTCACTTACACTTTCCTGCTATCCTGCCTCTGGCTCTCCATTCATTCCTACTGAAGATCAAAAAAGGTGAGATGGTCACAAACCTGTAGTATCCTGAAACAGCTGGTTGTTGTAGTTTTTAGCAAACATTACTCAAACAGGGAAAATTGTGCATTTTTTGGGGACCATCTTTAGTCATCGTTGACTGAGACACATTGTTTTTTTTTAATAGTTTGGAGCTCTAAGGCAAAGATGAAAAGCTATATCAGTATAATCAGTGGAAAGGCCATCAGATAACTTGCTTTGGCAATTAAAAGATATTTCTGTATGATATGTTGATATTGTTAAATATAGTGGATAAAACTAACTTTGGTGATTCCCCGACTTTTCCTCTAGCGCCACTATGAGGTTGACATTTCTGTTTTTGGTGAAATGTCTTGACAACTATTTTGGCACACACATTCTTGTCACCCTCATGATGAATTATAACAACTCTGATGATCCCTTCACTCTCCATCTAGCACTATCATTAGGTCAGTTTTTATTTGTCCAATGCTTTGGTTTACAACCAAATACCAACGTTAGCCATACTACTAATCGAGGAGCAAAAAGGACTGATTTATTAGTTTGTACCAAGTTTGGGAAAAGCTTCAGGAAGATGCACAGAAGAAGACACATCAAATAAGAGAGAAAAGATATAAATTAAAGACAAAATGATGGAAAAAGGTGAATATATTTGAATCAACAGCCCTGTTTTTACACAGCATATCTTCTTTTCTCCTCAATGAAAAATGGGCCAGTGGCCTATATTCTCCGGCGCTTTACTGCTTCTCCCCAGATTAGCACTTCTTCCTTTCCTCCGTATCTCTCCCTCTCTCTCCCGCTCTCTTTCGCTCTGGGCTTTTGAACTGATAAGTGCTGGCAGTACACGCTGCCTCATTGGACACGAGGCCGTCTGTAAGGAAAAAGGACCAAGCCTCCTTCTTTCTTTGTCCCTCTCTCGGCTCTGTCATCTAACCTCCTCTCATCCCTCTATTTCCCTTCTCATCCCATAATCCCGTTCACAATATGACTCTCTCCGCTCTTTCTCTTCACTTCTACATCCCTCTTTTCACTGCCCATGCCTGTGGTGTGAATGGGGAGGGAGTGGTGTGCGGGAACAAAATAGAACGACGAGGGTCAATCCTGCGGTAGTGGGCAGAGAATCTCTTCCAAAGCTAACAGGACATATGAGAGAGGTAACCAGCAGGACTTACAGGAAAAGGGCGAGGAGGAGAGAGCAAGTGAGCAAAGAAGTAGAAGAAGGGAAAAGACTGGAGAGATGGTGTTACACAAGGTGTTTTATTTGGCAAGTGTAGATGGGTAATGTTCTCAGCGAGAGAGACATCCAAGGAAGATTAATGGACAGAAATCAATTCTTATGTTTCCTGGCGGCAAGATACTCCTGTGATGATGACGACTTCATAGCCTTCGCCATCTCCTGTCTGTGCCATAAAGAGCACCGGGAGGCTTAAAGGAGCAGTTATAAAGAATGAAAGTAAAAAGCAATGGCAGAGCAGTGGTGACAAAGGGAGAAATGGAGACAAAGAGGAAGAAGGAAGCAGGGAAGAAGCAACATTAGTTGAAAATGATGTGGATGAGGAGAGAGGGCGGATGGCACAGCCTCTGAGCACTGTGATTGACCTTTTCGATGGCAGGATTGTAAATTAATTTGAGGCGTCTGTGTGTGTGCGTGAATGCACGTACCAGATGGCAGCGCTACGCTTAGCAATGAGAAATAACATACTGTACAAGCCACATAAATGTCACCTTTGTTTAAAAACCACCTCACGTAAACTGGCATTTTGCAAAACTGAACATCTGCTATTAAAAGCCACAGGTCTTACTGAGTGCTTCACCATTAGTGGACTAACTTAATTGTTCATCACTGGTATGAATAAATCATAATATGTCCATTACTGAATCCATTTCATATTTAGAGTCAGCAAAATTAGAATATTTACTGGCCTTGAAAGTGCAAAGTACCAGAGTTGAAGGCCTGAGCAGGTGGAATGTAAGAACATTTACTCAAGTACTGTACAAATTTGTTGTGCTCACAGTTTACTTGAGTATTTCCATGTCATGCCACTTTATTCTTCTACTCCATTTATTCAACAGCTATAATAATTGTTTACAAATTGAAATTTTGGAAACAAAACATACTATAAGCTAATGAAATATGATGCATTGTTATAGGTTAAATTACGCAATAGTGTATTAAATAATTAGATGAACTCCACCTTGTCCAACTGCAACAGTATATTAATGCAGCAGTAATAATAGTTAAACACTCGCAGGGGCCATTTCTACAGAATCCCTGAAAGGCAAGTGAGAAAATAAAACTTTGTAGATCAATTTTCTAAGTCTGATCTAAATAGTTTTCTTTCCTGTGTTTATGATTTAAGGTAAAAAAAAAAGAAGGTTTTGTTAATTCATTACGACCTCAAGAGGGTGAAGTGCACCACTTCAGATTAGCGCCAATTAAAATACATTCTAACTAAGAGAAAGGCATTACAGTAATGTTACGTAACTTGCAAACACACAGTATAAGTACCTTGTTTTTAGTGTGCTTGGAGAAATTAAAACTCACCTGGTAGAAAACATAAATTCTATTAGTCCTATGTAAAACACATCATAGTAGTGCAGTTCAATGAGTATTACTCAAACAAATTCTGAGTTTGTTTGCTGCTGATTCATGTTGGAAGGAGCCAGATGAGTTTTTTCAGGCCATCTGGAAACACCTCTGTGTCCTAGACAAGCTGTAGGATGTAGTATTACTTAGTACTATTACTTTTTGAGGCTGCTATCATGTGAACTTGGACCCAGATTAGCATGGATGGATATATTTGCTGTGATCACATGAATTTTTGGCACAGGCACATTGCTGGTTTGAACCGATTGGCTGTGGTTTCCAATCCATTTCAACCGCTAACAACACAGACTATATTCCAGTTGAAAATGTTTTGATCTTGCTGCTGTTTGATTAGTACAGTTATTCAATATCGTACCTGCAGCCTCATGAGTCGCCATTTAAACTGGTTTCCCTACCCTTTGCATGACATAACAAGCAGCACATGGCCAAATGGACCGTAGCCACAAAGACAAAGTTAATTTCCACTGAGGGAGCACCAAGGTCAAGCATACATCAGTCAGCAAGTCTTTTCCTGCAGCTGTGATTGAACACTGTGCCCAATCAATCTTCACTCTAACAAAATTTGTACATATAGTCAACCTGTGTGCTTGAATTGTAGCATTTGGCACATTTATCCAGTGTTATTTATCCAGGTGGGATAATCAAGAGTCACAGACAACAACTGCTAGGCTGCCAGAAACCAAACAAAATCTAAAATAAGGACAGGCAGAGAATCAAAACTCAAACTGCACCCGACCACCTCAGCAAAAATGAATAAAGAGAAACAGCTGCATGCTAACAGCATGGTGTTATTCTGTTGCGCAGCAGGGTGCCATCGTGTAGCAGCGGTGCATAATGCTGGTACATGGGGATGTGCAGCGAGGGCTACTCGATCCCTGCATTGACTGGACAGTGTTTCCTCTACCTCGGTGGCCGTATGCAGGGGGCATCTGTTTGTTGTTTGCTATTGGGAAAATAAAAACCTGCAGCGAGGCAGGTTGGATCTCTTTAGCGACTGTGGCATCGAGCACCAATCAATGTCCGACTGTTACTTGAGTCAGATTCTGCAGGGGTTTAGAGAGCATACAGCATATGATTTGCATTGTTGGATGTTACATGCTGTGTATTTACTGCCTAAATCCAGAATGTAAGCAGTGAGAGATTTAAGTTCAGCTATGTTTACAGTTACAAAATGCAGGTATATGAAAAAGAGAAGGCTCATACACTCATCAACAAGAGAAAAGCATCTCCTCACTTCCAAAACCCATGGCTAATTGTTTTGCCAATCTTAAAGAAACAACACGTAGTTCGAGTTTGGTGTCTTACAATTTAGAGAGATGGGTTCAGATTTTGGCAAGAGTATTTCTATAGTTAATTATGCATTCATTATGTATTTGTTTGAATTAAACTGTATAATGTCACATCACAATAACATTTATTTATCTTGAATCATGATGAGTATGACACTTTTCATTCCTTTAAGAAACTTCTGAATAAATAATGTGTAGGCGAGGAGGTATAATGAAAACAGAAATATTTAACCAATTTCTTTAATTATAGCTGCCAACATGCCCAGCAACCACATCCTGTACAACACTGCTGTTGAAACAGAATAGCTTCCGTGTTTGTACAAAGGTAGCCTTTCATTACCTCATCTAGAATTACTCACTTCAACCAACCCTAGTATTCAGCCCAAAACTCAATACTTCTGCTAGGTTGCAGAGATAACCACCCAGCAGAGGAGGTTCCCTTTTTCCAGATACAGACAAAGAGCAATATTAACATTTATTTGGAGTCAAGTTTATGGCCACCTGATGAATGAAAGTCCAATAATCCCCTCCTTTTAACTCCACTTTCTTTGGTGCTGGACAGGTGGCATACAGAGGGGCTTTTAGAGCTTTTTTGCTAATCAGCTGACTGCTGCAGCCAAAAACGACGCTATGAGAGTGGTGAGAATGAACCAAAACAGTAAAGTTGCAGATGTGAGATCATCGCTGTCGCCACCTAACTGACATTTATACATCTGATTATCATAACAAAATATTGATCGTAGGAGCTTTAAAGACTTTTGAAACATGCTTGTTTACACAGTCTCTACCACAGGTATAAAGGGGTTTTTTTTCTTTGTTAGAGGTTTTTGAAATAAACTAAATAAATGTCTAAAAATTCTGTTCCTATGATACTGATAAAATCAGTACCACATGGACATAACAGCACTGTTTTTTTTTTAAAGTTTCATAATGAGTTAGGTGTGCAAAAACAGCAAAGAATAGCACGTGGGTTGAAATTCTTGAAAGAAAAGGCAATTAGCTGCATGCTCAGAGGTGCAACATAATATCTGTGGATGGGTGGGAGAGACTTCTGACCTGAGAGGTAGATTTTGGAGGCGGACATTTGCTACGACCTGCAACTGCAAGCTCTTCTGCCTCCCACTCTCTAATCCCTCACCTCCTGCCGCTGCTGCAAGACTGAAGATACGCTCTGAGAGAGAGAGGAAGGTTCATTGCACTGAGAGTGAGAGATATAGATAAAAAGACATGCATTGAGAGGGTAAGACGATACAAGAGAAAGAGATGTAACATCCCTCAAACTCTTTGCTGCCTGAATTAGAGAAAGATTACATGAGGTAATTATATAATATCGTGTTGCATTTTGTCATTTTTGGAATAAGAGCTATGCTGTTTTAGAATAGACAATGCCATACAAGGACACCATAACAGATTTTTGTAAAGTCGAGGTGAGTTTCAAGAGAGAGATTTAAAGATGCAGAGTGGGTGGGACTCCTACACTCGGTCCATCTGAGTGAAATAGAAAAATATACTGAGAGAGAGAAAGAGAGGATAGGAGGTGTTGAAATGTCAGGGTATATTTAATGAGAGATTTAATGTAGGAGATAGAGACTAACTGCTGCCTCCCCAAGTAAAACAGGAAGCAACAGGGCAGAAACAGACAGAGGGAGAATTACAGTATAAGATAGAATTAGGAAGTTGAGAAGTTTTGCAGTATTTAATAGTCTTAACCACATTTATTTTTTACACTTATTGTTTTACAGCACAAAACAGAAAGAAGGCACTCTTCTTCTTCTCGCACAAACTCAACCAAAGGTTTCACACTTGGTTAAGAAAAGGGATGGTGGAAAATGTAATTCCTCAGTCATTTGTACTTTTACAGAAACTTTGCTAATGAAGAGGAACCAATCTGGTTTATGGGATTTGTGGTTTTAAATTAGTGGAGTAGTGCGGGCATTGACAACACCAATGGTGTAAAAGTAAAGTTAAGTTTTCAGTGCTGTAACAACTAGCTGATCACCTAGACAATTAACCGAAACTTAATCATCAACAATTTGATTATTTCCATTTTTATGAATCACTTGAGTCCTTTGTCATTTGGCAAAAATGCAAATAATTTGCTGTTTTCAGCTTATCAAATGTGAATATTTCTAAAGTAAATTCAAAAAAAGAGCTATTAGTCTAAACAAATTTGTCACGTTTAGCTGTTGAGAAATTACTACTTTGTGATATTTTATAGACAAAATCATTAATTGAGTGTATTTAATCAGCTTATTTAACCAAAATGAAAATAATCATTTGTTGTATCGTATATGATATGATGATAGTCCCATTTTATGTTATATGTGACATATTTTACACATGTGGTTTAGTCCAAAACTGTTAACACCAAATTCATGAAGTACAATGCAGGAACTTAGCAGCATAACCACTCTAGCTAAATCCAATGTCAACAATGTAGTCTGAAATGTAGTCAATACAAAATTTATCATCAGCTTTAACCACCACCCTGATGAGAAACCACGATGACGTAAACGGGTTGGTGAATAAAGCATGGTGTTCTGGAGAAGCCTTGTGCCAAGTGTTTTAAACCTTGCCTTGCTTTGAGGCTCACACTGTTCTGCAGTGTTGTCAAAGTTAGCCAATAACATCATTAGGCATATTTAACTTAAATGTTCAGTATAATCACAGAAAAAAAAAAAGAAAATTAATTTACTAGATCCTGTGTAGTAATAGATTGTAATCCAAATACCTGAGAGATTGAGAAGATGCATAAAGACTAACAGCAATAAAGACAAAAGGAAAATATGTGATGGATTGGAAGGATGGAGTAGAAGGGCGAGAAAGAAGAGCTGGCAAAGACACACAAAGTTTGGATATATTGTATAGAAAACAGTACAACAGAGTCTATTCCTCTTTCCAGAGCTCTGTCGGAGAGATTTTTGAGCTGCTATCCCGGAGGTTTGGTTGCCATGGTAAAATCTAAAGGCTTGTCTCCATGCTGAAGTCCAGCGCAGTTGGCGAGCGCTGTGTGTGTGTGTGTGTTTTGTAGGAGTGAGTGTGTGTTTCTGTTTATTCACAGCTTTGATAAAAAGAAAGGCAGAGGAGAAAGAGTTGCGGAGTGCTCGAGCATGTGTATTAATCATATGACACTCATGATGAGATCAGCACCCTCACATTGTCTTTTTGTACTCGCTCGTGTATGTGTGTTTGTGTTTATGAGTGTTTTCTGGCAGTTGTTTGCATATAACCATATTATTAAAAACCAAAACTGATTTTGCCATTCATCCCATCCTCACCCACAAAACAACAACAAAGGTTGATAGTTGAAGTGCTTAAAACAACCGCATTTTACGTTATGAGCGACCTCTTGCGGCCGCGGGACAAAGAATATGTGAAATTTCTGGAAAAACACCTTCACCCAGGAGACCAGAGTTCAGTTCCCGTGTGAAACAAAAAGACAGCATCAATTTTGTTGTTTGTAGGATTGTTAGCATTAGCTAGCTAGTGTTAGCAATAATTCTGGTTGTTTTGTTTTGTAGTGTTTATTTTTAGCATTTAAGGTAGCCCCATAAAGCCCCTTACCATAACGCTAAGCATAACAGGGATATGTGCCTAAACCATGATTGTATGCATGTCGATCGGTTAACCCTTGCTGCTAGCACATCGACCTTGGCCTCCCTGTGTTGCATTGGGGAACAGAAAATATATATAAATAATATGTCGTTTTGGGACCCTAACCATGACGCGGGTGTGTGCCTAAACTGTGACTGTATGCATGTTGACCAGTTAAAGCTAGAACATATAGGTTGTTTTGAAATTAGAAACACTCACATATGTTGTTTTAGAGACATCAGCTATCAACTTATTCTGTATTCTATATGAGGACGAGTTGTTCCATTAGACTATGACCATGATAATTAGGTCCAGAAAAGATATCCACATGGTCTCTGTGTATGTGTGTGGGTGTGTGTTTGTGTACGTCAGTCAGTCTGAAAGGGGTGGGGAGGTGAAGTGAGGATGGGAAGAAAGATGGTCTCTGCCCTGTCGCTAGGTAACAGTCTTCAGGCCTAAAGGCAAAGCCAGGCCTGGTCTCCATGGCAACGTCATTGGTGTGGAGGGTGAATGGCGTTTTTGGTGGTTAGGGTATATATGTATGTCTGTGTGTGTGTGTGTGTGTGTGTGTGTGTGTGTGTGTGTGTGTGTTGGTCCACTCCTGCCCTCAACAAAGAGAACCACTCAGCAGGTTGAGTATGTGCAATTGAAAATGGAAACAGAATAGTGAAAGTGTTGTGAAATATGAGGCGTATGATGATCTCTAAGTGCATGAGGACTCAGCAGATATCGTTACAGCTTTCAGACCAAGACCTTCTGCACTTATTATTACAAACATCATCTCAGGACTGCACAGAATTGATAGAATATATTGACTGACTGCTGCTGTGGCTGCTCTAAATACAACACTTGTGCATGTGTGTCTGATAGGCATGAGAGAAAGGATCGGACAGGAAAAGAGACAAGAGGAATAATGGAAAATAAGGGGTCGAAAAGGAGATAAAAGGAGCTGTATTGAGAGAACAGGGGGTCTCGGCTGGATGGATAATGGACTGACTGCACAATGTAAAGTAGACTATGGTGGAAGTGGTGGAGGGGGTTGACAGTTTAGTCACGGAGTAAAAGAAGACTGCTTGGCGTCCATTAACACCATTGGATCTGTGGAAGTTCATTAATGGCGAAACAACCAAACAAGTGCAAAAATGTTCAGGCTAGCTGTTTCACCCTGTTTATAGTGTTTATGCTAAGCTAAATATGGCTGTAGCTTCATATTTAACGGGGCGATATGGGAGCGAAATTGATCTCCTGATATAACTCTCTGCAAGGAAATGAGAAAGTATATTTCCTGAAATGTTCAACTATTCCTTGAAAGAACTGGACTGTAAAAAATACAGTATAACTCTGTTGAAGTCTGTGTGCCTAAAGCTATTGATAAGCTCCCCCAAATACTCGAAATCAAAACTGCTAGAGAAAACTGTGAAGAAGAGATATTTCAAGCTGACATTTTTCTCCTTTTAATGCAAATCTTTCCCTTGCAGATGGATCACAACTTATTCATTTACTCATCTAGATGTTTTGCCACTAATAAACTTCCATATTTAATCCAACACAGATACACCATTAATGGTGTTTATTTGGTTAACTGAAAACAGTTAACACAACACCATACTTACATCTTTCCCAGTTTTTATGTAGTTTTTTCCTGTTTTTTTTTTTTTGTCTCTCTGGTCTCTTGTTGCTTTCATTGCTCAGACTCCTTGAACGTTTTAATATATAGCTGAATTTGATTTTGTTATATAATCTCAGTGATAACTCTTTCTCTCTCCTTCTCTGTCTCTGTCATGTTTAAAGACACACACACACACACACACACACACACACACACACACACACACACACACACACACACAGACACACAGGCAGCTTAGACAGAGGAACAAGCAGACAAAAGCATGTTTGTGTTCATGAGAATGTGAAGCACAGTGGGTCTCTATGTATGGAGGCAGTGTCAGGCTCGTCCCAGAGGGGGGGGGGGGGGGGGGTGTTAGAGGGGATTTCACAAACTCTTTTACTTAGAGCATGACTACAGTATTGCACAGGAATTTAAAAATACATAGCTCTCTTCCTCAAAATGCTGGTGCATGGTAGTCAGTATTCAAAACCGTACTTATGTAAAAGTATGCAAATATTATAAGCAAAATGTACTCACAGTATCCAAAGGACTCATTGTTCATGCAGAGAAATGGTCCTTGTGTTGTAGGTGTTTTACTGTATTTCTGAAGTTTCTGGATTAATATAACTGCTGCATTAATGTTGCATTTTACTGTTGTAGATGTTGAAGGTTGAGCTCAGTTTAACTTCTTAATTTAATCTACTGCAATGCATCATATTCTGTAAGATTATTATAAATGTGTAGCATAGCTGTCCTTTGAGAACCACGTATCTTTAAAAAGTCAACTTTTCATGAGCTCAGAGGAACAGCCTTGCCTTCAGCTTTGTGACAGTGCATTTTCCAGGAGGAGAATTTTCTCAACTCATAAAGGTACTTAATCCTTGAGTTTATCCATAAACATCCAAATTCAAAATCACCAAATTTGGAGATAAATTGTTTTCACTGAACAGAAAGGGTATGAAAACTGTAATCTAAAAAGTAATTAGTAACTAAAGCTGTCGGACAAATGTAGTGAAGTAGAAAAATGAAGTTACATGAAATGGAAATACTAGTGAAAAGCAGGAGTTCCTCAAAATTTGCACTTAAGTACAGTACTTGAGTACATTTACTTACATGCCACCACTGCTTATAAATGCTGTCATCACGCAAACCATGTGGTTTCAATCACTGTCATATTTTTTGGTGTTTTGTTGTCAGGCAACAGCAAAAGCATGGATTTATTGATTCAGTAGTCTAATACAGCAGCCAAGAAGTAGCGGTTGGACACTCATTTGAGTGATTTAAGACTCACTGGGGTTTTCTGCTTTCATCCAACAGCAGAACAAAGAGACATGTCGTTGAGATCGCCTGTATTGTATATGGAAGCTGCCAAAAAAGGTGTTTTGTCCCTTTGTAATTGTGAGAAATTGCTGTCTTTCTAATTTATGAAAGTTCCTCCTAATTATGGAATTGGATCTTCTGAAAGATGCATAATACACAAAGTAGCAAACAAAGCAATATTTAATAATCCCTTTTAACTTAACTTTAGCAACAGCAATAGATTTGTGGGTGAGAAGACCTGAATTGTATATGGAAGCCCATTTCTGCCAAATCAATCATTACTGACTTTCTTGTCCTTATAATTGTGAGATACCATGTTATTTCCCGTAAAGTTTCTCGGAATTATGGAATTGCATCCCTTGAAAACCAACCTTTATAAAGAATAGTATTTAATTCTTTACTCCAGCAGAGAAAGTGGGAGAGAGCACCTGTAAGCCCATTTCGGCAGTTTGCTCCAAATTACAACATACAATGTTATAATTGGTGACATAGTATGTCATAATTAAGGCTGTAAGATTGATCTATTAATCTTTTAGTTAATTATCTGTTGGGAAATTGCGGCAAATGCCTATTGCAGCATCCCAGAGCCTATGGTGATGAGAAGCAGCAAATCCTCAAATTTGAGAAGCTAGAACAATTGCTTGAGTTTTTTGTGTGTGTGTGTGTGTGTGTGTGTGGGGGGTGGGGGGGTTATGCATGGCCAATGCTTTTGATAGACGCATCTTTTATTTCATGGTTGAGAAAGAGTTAAAGGCAGCAGGGAGAGGGAGCGATGTGAGGGAGGTGGTGGGAGCGAAACACTAAATGTAGCCACTCTATCTATTGTTTGGCTTTTTTGTTCCTTTCTCCCCTAAAAAGTACACAAAAGCAGCGCCAGTCCATTGTGGTGCAAAACAGAGAGCAGGCAGGGCGACCTGGGTCGAGAGAGGAGGCACAGGGACCAACACACGCGCGCACACACACACACACACGCATTCATTCTTTCAGTCTCCTCTCCGTCACACACACGATTCACAAGCTCGTGAGTCAACGCGTTCAAACACACATTCACTTCAAATACATGCACACACAGACACGCACAGTATTTGTAGTCGTGCTGTGTTCACTGGAGTTAAGGTGCATATCCCTGCTCTCTCCCACGCAGTGCTTTGTGTTGATTGAGCAAGTTGCTCTGGTTAGAGAGGAGATGAATGCGACATTTAAGACTGAAATAACACACACACACACACACACTCTCTCTCTCTCTCTCCACTCTCTCTCTCTCTCTCTCTCTCTCACACACACACACACACACACACACACACACACACACACACACACACACACACACATGCACAGTAAAAGCGCTCTGTCATCATTGTGCCCTCTCCCTGAGGCTGAGATCTTGGATCAGACAAACCAAACCAAATGCCACCATTAGCCATTAGAGAACAGACAAACAAACCTGACCTTAAATCAGCCCGTGGGACAGTTACATTAACTATCATATCTGCTGTGGTATGCTGCATCATCCCATACATCACATGCTGACTTTATCACTGTTTGTCTGTACAGCATTTAGACCTATTCATATAACCACCTGTTACAAGCTTGTAATTCAGATTTTACATAAAAAAGTCCAATTTTATTTTATTCTTGAATAAATGAGTAGTCTAATAATATTTTTTCTCCATCATTGCTGTGTATCTTTAAGCAGAAATTATCTCCTGCTCAGCTATAAAGCATCAGCTCCTATCCATATGTCCACATGAGCATGCTAAAGACACTTAAGTAAAGATAGCATGAGATGCTTAAATAAGCACAAGCTGCAGCTACAGTGACTAATGCTCCACAGCGAATGGGGGCCCCCTGGTGGTAGCTGCATGTAGCAGCAGCTCTGTTACTGTATATAGGTCACACCACTCATCACAGAGCTCTTCTGGGCTTTCTGTACGGCGTGTTTATCTCTGATGAGACTGAGGGGATCAGAGGCAGACAGAGCTTCGTGCCAGTGCCCATGATGCACTGCACTGAGTGGCAGCCTCTTGCCAGATGCATGGATGCCAGGGACAGATAGTCAGGGAGGGGGTTGGGGCTGCTGCGTTTGACACAGAAAGAAACGTATGCCTTCAGATGCATGTTTATACTGTAGGAAGCTTCTGTTTCAACGCACAAGGGATGGGTAGAAAAGGAGGCGGTCCTACTGCGACTTGTATCACTCCCAGAGTTGCCAGAGTGTCCCTGAGGAAGAGACTCTGGATCCCATTCAGCTCAGATGCAGCTGGTTTTAGGTGACCTTAATCATTTCCACATAGCTAAAATGAGGGCTGGGGAAAATCACACCAAATGTTGGGATATCAAGGCCTTTGGAAATCCTGAGGCAGCCGTTTCATTGGAACATTTGGAGGTTGAAAATGTTGGAAACTGGACCTCCAGTGGGTTTTTGGTTTGCTGTAGCATGATGTCATTAGCAGCCCACCATACGGTATGACGCCACCTTTTAGACAACAAGCCAAATCTTAATATTCTTGATTCCTCCGTCATCTGACTTGATCATTTTTTATAGTATGGACAGTAATGTTTATTGGCTCCTACTGTATGTCAAGTATAAGGAATGTAAATATAAACCAATAAATAAACTTGTATTAGCTCGATTATTAAGATATGTGCTTACCTTTTGCTTAGTTTTGGCATATAGAATCAGATTTCATGGCAATATTTATATTATATTAATATAAATTAATATATCATTACAAGTACCAGTATTATGTTGCTGATTTCACTCTGAAACTTTGGGTTTTAGACTGCTGATTGGACTAAAGAAGACACGTGACGTTGTGAAGGGCAATTTGTCACTATTTTCTGACATTTTGTAGACTAAATGATCAAAAAATAATAAGTATGTTAATTATTGTCATTTCAGCCCGAAACCACTTGTGTATACATTTAAATACTGAAAAACGTAGAAGGTTTACAAAGGTGATATCTTCAAGTATCTTATTTTGTCCTAAAGATAATCAGTTTACTATCACAGAAAACCTGTAAGAAAATTAGCAATTGTTCGCTTTTGGAATCAGACAAAATTTTTGCTTGAAAGTTGATTTAAATCATTAATGAATTATACTAATTGTTCTAATAATAATTTGCTTTGTTGTTCCTTCATAGCTCTTCACATTGTGCAATTCACCATAACATCTACAGTAATATGCACAGATATTTGAGATCATCTGGATATGAATATGCATATGAATAGCTTGACCCAAATATGTTAATAACGGAGATATGAGCTGCAGTCTGAAACACTGCGTTCATGAACTGTAAAAGCCTGCATTTTCCTTGTGATCTACTTTCTTTGCTTCTTCTAAACAGACACAGCTGAACAGAGCAGACGGCCTCACAACATGTCTGAATCACTGTGTCTGTTTTTCAGTCTCTCTTTCACTGGGATTCTTTTTGTCTTTTTCTCGCTGGCTGCCTGTTTCTGAACTCGCATGCCAACACACACACTCCTACACAGTGACACACACTTACACACACACACACACACACACACACACACACACACACACACACACACACACACACACACACACACACACACACACACACACGTACAGACAACTCTTTGTGGGGATAACCTGAACCCTGCAATCTCGACAACACTCATTCCTTTAGCCTGATCCGTAACCACTGCATGCCTGTGTACTGAATCTTTTAACCACTGTTCCCATTTCAGGTCTAAATCTCAAAAAACAAGCCAGTGAAAATCAATTTAATCAATTTTCTGTTCCTCCAAAGATCAGTGCCAGTTTGCATAACATGTCTAGGAAATGCAAACTTTGACTCATGAGTAAAAAGTATTCCTTGAAAATATTAAGAGGCTAAATGTAACTTTTAGCAAAGTTTAAGTCAATAGTGCCTCTCAGAAGAAAGTGTGTCATGGCTGCATCTCAGCTTCATGCACCTTATTCTTTTTATGCAAGAGGAAAGCTGGTGTAAGATATTTCACTTTCAGTTATTTTGACACTGTTAATATAGGCCGATGTTATGGATCCTGTAATAAATGCAATATATAGTAAAAATAAAGAGTTCATGAAGGGAGAACCGTGTAAGTTAAACACATAATTAATTAATCTCTGTTTTTCTAAAAATTATAGATTGCCTTTAAAAGTGTACTGGCAAATTTGATTAAGCTAATGTAATATATGTTGCACATGATTGATGTAGGCAAATGTGGTTTAAGTGAACTTTAGGAAGAATCACAAGGTGTGAACATTTGATTGTATTAAACCATCATGTCATGAAAGTTAACAAAGACCTTGTGTCTTTTGGCAACTTAATGTCATTATACTTTCAAAATACGGAAAGTGTTCAGCTGCTGCCTCTGCTGGTCACTCAGGGTTCTGTGGTTACTTGAGTTCAGTATCACAATAATTAAATTAAATGTAAGTCAAGTCAGTTTTAGTTATATAGCCTAAAATCACATTACATTTTTTGACCTGTACCACAATCTGTACAGCATATGACAACCTGGATTTAGAAGGAAGAAAACTCAGAGAGGAACAGAGATCCCCCTCCATTGGGATGGACATAGAAATGCTGTGTGTATGGAGTAAATTCACAGTAACACAGTAAATAACAACTGAAAGTATGGAAAATCAGGATAACGTTATTAGGCAGCTAAACACATTTGAAGAATCTGAATGTGGGAGGACATAGAGCATTAAGAGTTATGGTGAAGTCATGATCTCTTGACTAAGCAAACATGCATCTGATGTTTCACATATTATGTATTTAAATGTCTTGCATGCACACAGAGCCAATACATAGACAAATACCTGGTTCTTTGATTCTACAGTAGTACAGAAATGTTCTTCTTCTTTAAGTCCACTAGAGGGACTCAGAGAGCCTTATTCATTGTCATTGTATCTTTATTTGATTGGATGAAAAGCAACTAATAGCTTGTGTTTTCCCCCCCCCCCTTTTGGCACATAATGCTGTAGGCCAAAGTCCATCTTTATGGATCTTGCTAATATATGTTGAGAGTACATAGTTGTGTTATTCTATATTTTTCTTATCATCAACAAATCCCATGAAATGAGGATAGCCAACAATGCTTTAGTCGATCTCTCTTTTACTTTCAGGCATCCCTGCCCTGTTTGTACCTCTCAGCCTCAAGCCCACTGGTTCCTACCAAATGTTTAAAAAAACAGCGCACAAATATATTGTTATATATGTATTGTAAAACTTTTATAAAGGCTCAGTAATGTCCTGAGACAGCTGGGCACTGTAGTTCATTGCAAACTTCAAAATTCAAAAAGGAGGAAAGTGTCTTTGCTGGGGACTAATTTTAGCAGTGGATTAATACACATTTGATGCATCCGTGAGCATTTACAGCAGCAGGATGGCTTATGTGGAACAGACTTGAGATAAACTGCCACGTCATTTTACTTAATGCAACAGGATGGGTCACTGAGGTGTTCATAACTGTGTTTGGATAACAAAAGAAGACTGCTCTTTCAGGATTTAGATACACAGACAATATTTGTTAGTAGGATCAGTTGGTTTTGGTCTTTCCATGAGATTTGTCGACAATGAGGAAAATACGTCAGTAACGTCAATATAAATGGCTAACCTTGTGATGGAAAACAAAAGCTGAATGCTAACAAAAGTCCTTCACCACCTTTTGACCCATCCTGTCAGTTTTCTCTTTCAGCTGTCTACTTAGAATTAAATCTGCCACAAAACGATCTGACACTGAGAGAAGAATGACCTGTTTCATATGTTCTGTTCTCAGTGATTTTGTGCTTTTTCCATCCCACTCTGACAGTATGCTATTGTCATTAGCTAAGATGTCCAAACTGTTTTCCTTTCTGGACTCTGGGAAGTATGTGGGCTGTTTAACAACATTTCTTTCTCCCTAGTTTCTGTTGCCTTGCTCAGAAATCCTCTTTACTTTTGGTATCATTTTATTCAGAATATCTAACTGTTCTCTCTTCTGTCTGCCTCTGTCCAGACCATGGCGGAGTACAGCTCTCTGCTCAGCGACCTGTCTGAAAACATCACCAACGAAGACTTGGAGCAGCTCAAGTCGGCCTGCAAGGAGGACATCCCAGAGGACCAGAGCAACAACATCACCTCCTCCAAGGAGTGGTTCAGCTACCTGGAGAAGAATGACAAGCTGGCCCAAGGTGAGATATCAAATCATCAATCAAATCATTTAGGTTATATTTTATCTTTTCTTACTGTGTTGCTACTTAACTGGAATTAAAGAGGAAGAGTTTGTCTCTTCTTATTTCCACAACCAGTAGGCCTCCACTGATGACAGAAGCATCTTTGTATGACATGTCTGAAACACACTTACCGTGTTTTCAGTGAACAAGCCTGCTAACAACACTTCTCGTGCAGATAATCTGTCGTACATCGAGCACATCTTCGAGATTTCACGGCGGCCGGACCTGCTGACGAGGGTGATCGAGTACCGCACCACCGTGCTCAAGATCTCTGAGGATGACGAGATCGACACCAAGCTCACACGCATCCCCTCAGCCAAGAAATACAAAGGTAACACACTCTATATGCTTTATCTCTAGAACATGTAGATATAGGGTCAGTTTCTTCAAAATTGCCCTTTTAGGACATCACTGTATCTTTGATGTGTAAGAAGTTACTCTGATTGGCTTTCTGGTCTGCCAAATCCAGTCAGGTTCTGCCCTCTAATGGCTAAAGAGACAATTACCTTAAGATCCTCTCCTCAGCGTTTCCCAGCCTGTGAGTCAGGGCCTCTGTTAGTGGTGGCAATATACTTCTGAAGATGATTAGCAGGATAGAGTTAATTAATAATTTTACTTCTTCAGGACAAAAACATCACCCTTTGGTTGGAACAGGTCACAACTGGTAAATCTCTTCAACCTGTGATAAGGAGTAGCAAGTTATCATTGCTTCATATTAAGGGGTGACTAGCAAAAAAGGTTTAGAACCACTGCTGTAAATTCCTAAGAAAAAGTTGTGACACAAACATTTCTGAGAAGCACGCTAGTTTAAACATTTGGATTAGTCCTGAAAGTAAGTTGAAACACATTTTAAAAAAGATTTATTTTGTATTTGCAACATTTACTTTCCTCACTTCATTTATTCAAATAATGATATTATGCCGTTCAGGTTGTTATGGTTTATTTATGTTGGCTGTAGTTTAATGTTCTAATAAATGATCATTTACACCAATTAAAGTGATTTAAACTTTTTGTGAATAGTTTTAATTAGTTGTTCTAAATAAAATAACAGAACAAGGTGAATATATTACTCCAAATGTATTTATTTATTTACTTAATTAATGAACACACAAACACACAACAAACTAAACTGCAGGCAAAACATCCTTTACTGAGTACAAACTATCATCCACATATATTGCCTGATTTATTATTATTAAATATTATTTAAATTTAAATATTTTTAAAGCATGAATCTTGACTTTATGTTACATGTATTCCGGTTTTAATTATGAATTTGAGGGAACTAATCTGGTAATTTTTCTGTTGAGTGTAAATCAACAATATTGAAATCAGT
This sequence comes from Micropterus salmoides, assembly GCF_014851395.1. Classification (NCBI taxonomy): domain Eukaryota; kingdom Metazoa; phylum Chordata; class Actinopteri; order Centrarchiformes; family Centrarchidae; genus Micropterus; species Micropterus salmoides. The sequence continues at coordinate 31,130,301 of NW_024041150.1, forward strand.
CATGCGGGCATGTTATAAGAGCAGGTTCCTGTTATTTTCGTCCTCTCTCAGCAGCCATTGCAGCCATTATTATTTCCTTTCTACAGCTTTTTTGTAGCTCAGTTCAGTTCACATGGGAAATTCAGCTTGCAGCCAGGTCGAGAGAAAACACAATAAAAACACAGGTGCAATGGCCAAATAAAAAACATCAGTTCTTCTACTATTAAAAATGATTAAATGTCTGTTTAGCTCATTTTTTGCCATGTGCACAAAAATAACTTGACAGTTTTTTTTCCCCCGTTTTTGATCTTTTACTATGATTTGGGTTTTTTATTACAGTTTTATATTATTTCTTTATTACTTAAAAAAAAAAGTGGTATTAATATTTGTTGCTTACTCAGATAGAGGAAAATACTAAATGCATTTTCCCAAGCAGTCTATGATATCAAAAGAATTAGACTTATTGTACTTTTCAGTTTTTATTACAATAAGCACTCAGGTTTAATATCCAGCAAGAGTGTGCAGTAAACAGTGACAGTGATATTGATGATACAAAAACCAGAAAGCTTCATTACATGCAGGCTGCAGCGTAACATAATTGTGATTTGCCCTGGTGTGATTATTTTTCTTGTGCCCCTCGCCTCAAAAAAGCATGTTCATGTACACATGGGCGTCCAGATCATTGGTACAGACGCACAACGACTCCACGCAATTGCAAACCTGAACCTTTTGATCAGCAGCCGAAGTGCTAAACGCAAATATTACAGCCTGCCGTCGACTCAAACCTGCTGTCTCCGACTATCAAACAACCGAAATAGCTTTGGCCAGCTTGCAGTAACAAATCAACACAAGGTAGCCGACACAGTATGTCAATACCCACAGAACAAATAGCAATCAAGAAATGCACAGCAACTCATTATGGCAACACAATATGAATGAATGGATCACAGCATCTGATCACGATCCACGTGGCAATTACAGTTGGCCCTTGTTGGGCCCTTGTAATCAGCTGGGCCCTGGTGCATTGCACTGGTTGCACCATTGGTACTTGCCCCACTGTATGCATGCATTTTGTGAATCCCTCATGTATGTCATTTAAATCCTGTGCAGGAATGGTGGAGTCCGCTACTAATCATCAAATAATATAATAAATGTACTATAGAGGGGTAATTACATAATGTGAAACATTGAGTGGCTATTGCTAAAAAATGCAGACCACAAAAAAGGAAATGGGGTTTGACATGATAAAATTCTTAAGGATTATAATTTCATATCAGAAATTTACAGGTAGATTATTCCACAGCTTTGGTACAGAAGAAATTTATAATTAAAAAGACTGAGCCAAAGATGCTACAATGGGTGTGATGTGCTCTCTTTCCTTGTTCTGGCTACAACCTTCTTTTTTTAAAACATAGGTTTATGATTATTTCTCTCTCTCTACCCTCTTCTTGCAACCCCTCCCACCTTAAAGACATCATCCGCCAGCCCTCTGAAGATGAGATCATCAAGTTGGCCCCTCCCCCTAAAAAAGTGTGAAGTCACGACCCCCAGCCCGGATCTTTGCACCTTGATTTCTTCACTCCTGGCACTCCAATCAACCGACCAACCGTTTCTGACCAACCCTATCACTCCCCTTCCTCACACATCCCTCACATTTACACACACACACACACACACACACACACACACACACACACACACACACACACACACACACACACATACAGCCATGCCACCCTACTTGCACTAACACATGCTGTGACACAGAACCCCACGCAAGGCAGCCACCTACAAAGCAACCATCAGATCGTAGCGATGCAGACCGGTCCAAAGCTGAGGGGAGAGCTGCAGAAAGAAAGACATTAGAAGAAGAAACCTGGAGACGGACCAACAGCGTATGTGTATGAGGAGTGAGAGAGAGAGAGAGCCAAAGTCTACCCTCGATTCAAACGCTGAGTGGGTCAGTTCAGAATGAGTGCAATCTGAAAACACTGTTCAATCTGTGATGCTGTGTTCATGCAGCTGTCTGTGTGTGTGTGTGTCAGTCATGGTTGTTACACTTAAAACATCCACCCATGAAGAATTTGAAACTACAACCCCTGCCTTCAAAACATAACACAATTCAATGGCAAAAAAACAAATCAAAAATTATGAAAACATCAGAAAGCTGTTAGGTAACCATAGAAACAATTAAGCTGTGTACTCATAGTATGTACAGTGATACATAACTATGACTAACATGATTCAGCAGTGCTTACTCATAACCAGAATGCCAAAAGTGAAAACTAGTATCTGGAGATGAAACTTAAGAGAATGAGAGTAAAACATGTAAATACAGAATACACGATCAAAAACTGTTTAAAAAGCAAAGCTGCAGCTAATACGTTAATACTTAGTAAAAATAAAATTAATCTAATAACTAATCTAATTCTCACACATATGACTGATGGTTCTCTGGTCCAATTCTATGAGGGTGATTGTTTTAGTGTGTAGCTGCATTCATTGTTCAGGTGTGTTTGCAATGTGAAAGGGATAGTTCGAAATTTTGGGAAAGACACTTATTCACATTTTTGCCATGACTTAGACAAGAAGATCAAAACCATGTACGTGTCTGAGAGTGGTAACAATCTTTTCATCTAACATCAAACAGTTAAGTGAAATAATTTCCCAAAGTGTCTAACTATCCCTTTAAAACCTGCATAGTTCATTTAAAAATGACTAAGTTACCATCTTCTTGCCTCTTTTGGCAACATTGCCTTGAGGCTGCTGTATTTTGAAACAAAAGTTTAAGTCATACTTTAAGGACAGGACAGTCACTGTTCCTCAGCTAGAGGTTCTGTATGCATTCCCTTTACTCTTACACAGATAATTATATCGTGTTTCAAGAGCAAAAAATCTAATATTTTAGAAGATATTTAAAGCTGATTTTCCAATATGAAAAGCCAATATTTGCCTTTAGCCTGAGTCATAGCAAATAGAAAATATTTAGATGGGAAAGTTATAGCAATTATTTCTATACTATGGATGTTCCCTTTTCATCAAGAGGACCAGTTAGCATGAAAGTCTGTTGTATGAGCTGGCTAGAGATGTAAATATACTAATAATATATTGTAAGAAAATTTAGAAGATATAATATATTGACCTGCAGTGTGTAGTCAACATAGACAACACTGTAGCTCTAGCAGCGAATTTCCACTGTACGTTCGGTTTTATCCTGTCTGGTTGGGCTTTGAACTACATTAGAAAATACAAAAATATATTTTGAAAGATCATATTGGTTATTATATTTACTGTGTGAAAATCTTGATACATAGAGAGACAAACAATTGACCTTCTTCACCCCTTTGTTACCATTTCATTTCTTGCACAGAAAATAAGTGACCAGCTTGGAAAGAGGGCAAACTAAGGCCTCTGAAAATAAAAAAATAGGTGCAGATGTAAGTGAAAGAGGGGAGAAAACGTCAGAAGGAAAACATGGCATGTGATAATAAAACATGTCCTTTAATAAACTGTACATAAATAATAGATTGTGACAAGGATCTCTAATGAACACAGCCGCTCACCCCCCGCTGACTATGCCATTCCCACCATGCACCAACATAATAGCTAGCAAGACTGTTGAAACTAAACTATAATGCTCTTTTGAACACTGTGTCTCTTTTTTTCCCGCGTTGAAGCCTTAGCGGACTTACCCCGAAATTTTTCAGAACTGTGAGAGATTGTGTGTGACGCGGAGACAGATGCCGGCACACACGTCAAGTTAATCAAAACGACTCTCACTTTTAAAGAGAGTGATGCTACTTTTATTCTGAAATTTGCTAAGGACTTCAGTGTTGGTGTGTACAGAATGTCTGTGGGTCTATTTCTGCCCCTGTCTGTGTTGTGATCAAAGCTGTAGGATCAAAAAATGAACCAACATCATAAAAATCAGTGTATGACTAGTCATTTCTCCCAACCCCGCTACTTACCTACTTCCTCTCCCTCACCACCACGCTGCACTCCGACCCCAGTGCCAACGACCAAGACGGTTATTTTGATCACAGTTTGCGTGATTTGTTTTCCGTGATGTTTTTTTTTTTTCTCTCTTCTGTATTGCTCGCCGTATATTGTAGTGATGGACTGATTTGTATCCTATGCATTTACGTCTGTAGGAAAACGCTGCACTGTAACATATCCTCCCAACAAATCACTTAATCTAAAGAACTGAACTCTTAAAGTATGGCGTGTCAGATTCTGATACTGAATTTGCATCATTGACGTGCTGGGTTGAGTGGCACTTCATAAAAGGAACTGAATATGAGCAGTTTTAGGAAAGAAAATAAATGCTAATTACTCAATATTCATTGTTTGAAACTGGAAAAACTTGTTGGACCAACTATAGGAGTCTTCTCCTGCATCTCCCATTCTACTCTTTTGCAAGAAAAGTCTGAAGGTAACATTTAATAGTCCTTTAATGGTTATAATAGTCTGCAAACAGTGTATAAAACATCCACTGTTAACAATTCGTCCTGATATCAGGCTAGCTTTTGAAAATATTGTTAAAGGAAGTGTCCACCCTTAAATAATTTAACACTGTCATGTATGCTATACTTTATATTGAACTGTGCCCATTTTGCATTTAAGGTTTTATCTATCAACAGAGCGGTGGATGGCATTCGACCATTAGGTCCACCAATTAGGTTCAGACTGAAATATCTTAATAACTATAGAACTGATTGGCATGAACTTTGGCGTACACATGCGTGGTCGTCAGAAGTGGAATCCTGATGAATTTGGTGATGTCCTGATTTTTTATCAAGCGGTAAGTTTTTGTCCCTTAGAATCAAAGCGAAAAAACCTCTGTTAAACTAGCAGTTTTGCACCATTATTGGCTGTAGGGTGAAATTAATCGCTTAACAGTCTCCAAAAAGAAAAGAAACCCTTACAACCCTTACTCTATTGCTCGACCTTTTCAGATTGATAATATGTAACAGTGTATTTGTTAGAGTATTTCAGGGTGGATTTTACCTTCAGCATCTAGACGAGCCCTCGCTAGGCCTGACCCTTAGTGAAGCGGTAGCTGCCCTCCTGTAGCTTGAGCCAAGTGAACATAAAATGGCACCACTGCATTTATCACGGAGCTGAAATGAGAGCAATTTGTCATTCAAAGGGAGGCAGATGTACTTACTGCTATGACCTGTGGGTAATGGTCTTTCTCAGTGTTAAAATTAATGTGATTGTTGGCCACACATGTTAGATTTCCACTCACCACTTTAAGTGAAAAGCTTTGGTAATTTTAGAAACCAAAAGACAGGTTTTTCTGTTCAGATCTTAGCATGTGTTTCCATTGTTGTAAAAAAAATATATATAACAGCAAGGGAGGATTTGGGCCATTGTATTTTTATGTTTTCTTCTTTTTTATTTGAAGTGCTTTTTAAATAGCAGCTTGTGAATTTAGATGTATGTGACAAAGTGACTTTTTTTCCCGCACTCATAATTTCAGTAGGCAATGGACTCATGTTAACAATTGTATGGTAGTTTGTCAGTAGTTTGTCCATGCAATATTTGTAAACATCAAAAAAGAAAAAATCCAACTGCTTGTTGCTGTAGACGCTCCTGGTTAAGTTAAAACATTTGCAGCCGTTTATTGAGTGGACTGCCTTCATCTACTGCCTGTTTCCTCTAAAGTCAACCCACATCAATGTCACAATGGTAACCGTGGCACAGCCCCTTGGACTTCATCACCAGGCAGATTATATGTTTGGCATTGCTTAGTATTTTCCTCTGTAGCCATCGGCACATAATATATCAACATATCAGTCACAAATGATGTCAAATTTGGATTTCCATGTACCACGTACATATCAACTCAAAAGTAAATGCTGCAAAAGTATAAACCTACTAAATATTTATGTATTTGTGGTGAATACCTGATTATAACCAATACAAGAGAGTAGATGAAGTAGAAAAATGAAGCAGCAGATATTGTGTGAAGGTATTCAGCATGTAATGCTAACAGTCAATTAAAATTCATTCAAACAAGAGTATCATTTTCCTTTAAAGACAGTGTTTTTTGAGTTATTTTTTCATTGTTGTTGTTTTCTTTACATTTTATTAGGTTGTAAATATGTATTTTGAATATATATCATGTTTGTTTTGAAATTGATTAATTTATTTAATGCCTATATATTGTTGTTTTTACGTATCCTGATTTTGTTTTACTAACTGGAAACAAATCAAGGGATGAAAACGTGTTGCTTATCTAATGTTAAGCGGACCATGCATAAAACACTTTTATAATCCATGTCACACTCTTCATTTAGGTTTTGCTGTTTTGGCTTTGGGTGATGATTTTACAAAAAAAATGATATTCATTTCATTGTATTTACTGATATGTAACATATTATGTTTTACTGTGTCGTATTTGATCAGACGTGTCGTGGTCACTGCTTGTGAAATGATTTTATTCAGAGAGTTTCCAAATCATGACAAAAGATAAAAGCAGTCACAAAGTCATAATCTGACATTTTGTTCGTATGAGACATGTTGTCACTTGCGCATTGCACCAAGAGCAGGACATTTAAATGGTTTGGTGTCTAGTTATTTTGGGCTAGGTGTGTGTAGAAATGTTAACCCCTGATTTGTAGATTACAGTCTTTGCAGCCAATCTTTAGCAGTGTTTTCATGCAAAGTATGTTCTCATTCTACTCATTTAACACAAAAAATAACCCATGGGGTGTAATAAAAAAAATAAAAAAAAGCCAATTGACAACCCTCATCTGGACAATAAGCACACTTCAAGCTCCATAGTTTTATTTGCTATCTATTTTTCAAGTGAGATATTAGTGAATGATTAAAGGGCACATGGACTAAGTGATTGAGTGAAGAAGTAACTATAGGTATCAGTGCTGGGTAGAGTGGTGTAAGTCGTGAAGAATATTTTGGTTGCAGAGAGAAATATGTAGGTTCATACTTTTAGAAATATCTTTGGTGTGTTTAAAAGATTTCACACCTCTGCATCTAGTCAGTATCATTTTGAATGTGGCAGGTATTGCACAAGAATGCTGTATAATGGGTGAGATGTAATTAATGATAATAATGTGTGGTAATGTTAGAAATGCTGAATGTCTGGTCAGTCAAATCAGATGAAGTTGTGCAGCAATGTTTTTATGTTTTCCTTTGCACCTTTTAATGTTACAGGAAGAGTGTGAGTCACATTCAATTGGGCGTTACTGAATATTGTGCACAAGCTTTTTAACCTCACCAACTTAGAGCGGCACAGGATTTTGACAAATAAAGTTTACATTTCATACACAAAAAAAGCAAGCTTCACATCATAGGTAAAAGTGCCAACTTGATTCAGCTGCAAAGTGCTGGGGTGGATGGACCTGAAATCATGCAATGCTTGACATTGACCATTGTCTCATGATGTTTGTGGTGAACAATCTTTTATTTCAGATATAGTCACCTTAATGTTTGTGGCTAGATCAGAGATTTCCTGAAGTGTGTGTGCATTTTGCAGTAGTGGACAAAGGTGGCTATTTTGATGTCTTGTGTTTTCAACACTAATCTGATCTTTGTAACTGAAGGTTTAACATAAGGCTCAAAAACATTCCTGTGGTGTGGTTTAAGTTTTAAGGGCATCTAACAATTTGACTCAGCATGAAGGAGTTGTAGGTTAGAGGAGGTTTTTGCAGAGGTGTCAAGACTTGAAAAGTCTAATAGTGTGTTATACAAATGATCTCAGTGCCGTTGAGTGTGGACACGTCTGTGATTTTGAAACACTCACCTACAAGTAGCAGAGATTTTCCCAAAATGCTTTAGTAGGGATAATAATTTCAGCTCTTAATTTTCAGCTGCAAACTTAACTTTTAGCAGTTTTGTTCCACAAGTTTGAAGAACATCAGCAAATGTAAACATTTCTAATATAAATCTAAACATTTTATTTGAACTAACATCGCTGAGTATAATTCTTAATGAGAGTTGCCCTGTGTGTCACTGCCGTGAGATTCAGTCAGTGGGATGTTTTCACTTGTATTCTGCCAGTTATTTTGTAATGTGTTTGTTCTCAAATGGTGTAGCAAGTGACGGGTGTGTTTTTTCAATCCAGTCCATCATGTAGTCAAGACTTAATGCTGTAGATGTATGCCTGTTAGATAAACTACACACAGTTGAATTTAGTTTGAGACAAGGAAGTGATCCAGTTCTGTCCCAGTGACGAAGAATCTGACGTGGTTTTGGAGGATGTGACACTCTGCTTAACAATGCAGTGAAGAGCGTCATTACATCCATTTTACATTTTCTCATACAGCTCACAACATAACCCTGTTGAATGCCATGGGCTCAATGCTGTTAGAAACTTTTGCTAAGGGTTTCCTCTCATGGGGAAAGAAGTACTTCAGGATTTATTTTGCAACGACTGCATCAACATATATGAGGTATTATTCAAACAGATATAAAGGTGTGGCTTTTGTCATGATTTAAATGAGACTAAACTGAAATTATGCCATTTTGTCATTGTGCTAAAATGAATATAAATATTATATATTAAAATATATTTGCTAACCTATACTGTGTTTCCTGGAGTTGTTTTCTGTTAAAGATAACATACAGTAGTGTAGTGGGGTAGTGAAATGTAACTAAGTACCTATGCTGACACATGTGTGGTTGCACTTTACTTGAGTATTTGCATGGCACTTTATACCATAACATTTCAGACAGCGAAATATTGTACTTTTTATATTATTTTCTATTAGATTATTTTCATATTCATTTGGCAAGTGCTTTTATACAAAGCAATATACAATGAGCGCATTCAAACCATGCAGGAGCTAGAGCAAGACATCATCCAAAACTGGGAGTCTGTTCCTTTTAAACTAACTTATAAAAACATAAAATGTTTCAAGGATGTTGGTTTTTTTCATGCATAAATGCCAACAATTGCCAGCTTCTCAAATGTAATTATTTTAATTTATTACACATACAAAACTATTGGCTGGACCAAGCAAACATTGTGAAGGTGTAACTTTGGACTGGTAATTGTGATGGGCACTTCTCACATTGTTTTTTACAGACCAAACATAACAATCAGCAGATTAAACTTGAAAAGAATCATTAGCCACAGTCCCAATTAATATTGTTAAGAATTAGCTTAAACCTAGAACCATAAATGCTGTTTACAAATGCATGATTCACAATAATCTAAATATGTAATATATAAAATATATAAAACACAGCAACATTTTTACTTTTACCTTAACTAAATTGAGACAATGAGTCATGTACCTTACCCACTGAGCTAATCAGTGATACTAAAACCACCTAGAAATTACCATTAAGAAACGTTCTTGCCAACCCCTGTGTTAAACTACTGTTTTGTTATCTCGAGATCATCAATATTATTAGTGATAGCAATAAAAATAATCAAAATCAGAAATACTGATCCCCGAGGGGAAATACTTTTGTTACAGTTGCATACGTATCAAGGGATAAAAAATAGATATAATAATAGAAAGTAGGTAAAGAAATACAGTATAAATATAAAATATAAGAAAAGAAATGAGTGTGGTATGTACAAAATTTACATTTTTTAAAGAATTGTTATGGTGAACCAAAAAGGACTAGTGAATAAAAAGCAGCAGAGAATATTGCACATTAATTATTGAACAGATAATATTGCACAAAAACACATCATAAGGTCTAGTTTAATAACTGTAAGTGTCAGACACTAAAGCTGATGATACACGGAGCTACTTTTAGAGCAATCGTGCAGGGCAACTTTGCCGTCAATGGTAATGAGTAAAGATTACTACCGTAATCCCCTTCCCCCACCACTCCGCCACCCGCACCGCACCGCCGCTATCCGTTCAAAACATAGTCGGACTTGCCACTAGCAACATTGCCCAGCAACATTGCTCAAAACGTTGCCCCGTGTATCATCAGCTTTAGAAGGAGGAGTTATAGAGGCAGGAATGACTTCCTGTGACGCTCTGTGGTGCATTTTGGGGGGAAGAGTCTTGCACTGAAAGTGCTCCTGTGTTTGAGCAGCACGTCATGGAGTGGGTGGGAGACATTGTCCAAGATGACATGTAGTTTGGACAGCTTCCTCCTCTCTGACACCACCGACAGAGAGCAGCTCCACCCCCACAACGTCATTGGCCTTGCGGATCAGTTTGTAAAGTCTGTTAGAGAGAATAAAGAATAATAATAAGAATAGGCTTAGTAATAGGACTAATAATATTTGTAGCAGTGGGTGTTGAGCAAGAACATGGGTGAAGTACGTGTCTTGAAACACAAAACTATGGGAAAGGGAAGAAGTTGAGTTAGTAACATGCATTAAAGGGACAAGAATGTATTAGATGGAGAGGGAGAGGAGGAGAGCTCAGTGCATCATGCCCGGGGGAGTCCCCCGGCAGTCTAAGCCCGTAGTGTATATATTATTTCTCTCTGCAGTAAATATGACTACTGTTCATTTTCATATATAAATATATCTCTATACCATGGTTACGCCCTTGAAGCTCCGCCGGAAAATGAAAGTGAAACTTAAGTTCTATCTTTTCTTCGCACTGCCGTAGCCTTCTTCCAAATGCGTACTCCTTTCTGTTATTTTAGTAGTGTATAATGAGTTTAACTCAGCAGCGTGTGACTTCACGTTCACAAACGGGAAAATTCAGTTAACAGTTAACCAGAAACATGAGCACGTTCAATGAACTGCGCTCTTTGTGCGCGTTTATGCACAACACTGGATGGACAGACTGCCTGGATGCTCCGTCAGACGTTTGATTTCATTTGCTGAAGACTGCGAACGGTACGTATTCCACCTAGTAGCTTTTGTATGTGGATGAGCTCTCGCTCACATTCACAATGCATTATGTTTGCATGTTGTGCGTGACTTAGAAAGAGAAACGAAAATGCCTTTCATCCTATCTATTATAGCGCATATTTCAGCACCATGGACAGAGAGCAGAGGTCTAATTATCACTAGTCATTTGTTTACTTTAACTTAAAGAAAATAAATAAATGCAGTGAATTACATGCTGAATTCTAGTAGGTAACTAAAGGGTATTCAAAACACAGCAAAACAAACAAAGATTGGAACAAAATAGGCATTTATAGGCTATTGTAATTTCAGAGTAGGCTGCCCTTCACAGGCTGTTTTCAGTCTTCTATAAAATGTTGGAATTGATTTGTTACTAGAGCTGCAAAGATTAGTTAATAATTAATTAATGGACAACTTTTTTTAAAAGCAAAAATGTGAAAGATTTGCTGGTTTCAGCTTCTTAAATGTGAGGAATTGCTGCTATATACTCTTTGTCATTTATGATAGTAAATGAAGAGTCTTTGGGTTTTGGACTTTCGGTTGGATATAAGAAGAAAATTGAACACGTCACTTTGTGCTTTGGAAAATTGTGATTATGATTAGTCAATTAATTGCCCTGATTTGTTACCATAAAAAAATACCTACAATAACAGATATAATTTGTATTGGCTGTTGGGCAAAATGCTATAACACACTGTCAAAATGTATTATTACTGTATTACTGTCATGCAATACAATGACCACACAGTGCAGTACTTTCAGTTTCAATAAGTGCCACTTAAAGTTGCCACTCAATAAGGTCCCTCCTTTCTATAAGGCACTGAACCTGTGAATATGTGATGGTTATATTTTAATAGAAAGAATGCGGAAAGGATATCCGCACATGTCACATTCGCTTATTCATACTAAAAAAGAGTTTGCAGCTTTATCCCGTGTGAAAGGGCCTCTATTCTGCAAACGTGGGCTTTCACATAGCGATCCGGCTTTACTGGAACCAGCGGCATGTCGGCTGTGGCTTTTCACAGACAAGATCACTCTGTCTTTCTGTCTCGTGTCTGTCACCAACTTTCCCTGCTCAGAGGCGGATAAAAACCTGGTCCATACTTTTCATAAAGTGCCGGCAGATTGGCGCAAAACCCCAGTGAAACAAGGCAGCGTGAAAGCTGCTAGTGTTAGGAGCTTATTACAACAGTTGTGCTAGGAATGTTTTTACCTTTTAGCTGGGCAGTTGAAGGTCCAGTCAGTGTCTGACACACTGTCAGATCTTCTAATGGTCCTGCTGTCCTCCCCAGAGATGAAAGACAATGATCCATAGGCTGTATTAAAAATTGTATCCCACGAAAGCTGTGATGCTGTGCAAGGACTCTGTCAGAACCAGGAGGCCAGAAGAGGGGGATTGTAGAAAGTGAGCAGTCTGATGAGGAGATTTAAATTGAATGATAAAGCATGACAAGAGTGAGCAGTGATAAGATTTATGCTGAATGATTAATAAGCATCGTGTCAGTTTATAAAACAATTTACTGTTATGTTTTAAGTACATTTAATATGAATAATAGAATTTTGCTTAAAATTTCACTCTCTTCTTTAAGTTTGTATTTGACATAATACCTTATTATCTCAATTAGAAGTACAGAAACAAATGTATATGTGACACAAAAGGCAATTTATTATTTTGGTAAAAAATCTGTTTGGCCGGGGGAATTTTCCGTCTACCAGCCACCTTGGCAGGTGAGCCAAAAAGTTAATTTCCACCCCTGTTAATGTCAATCCAGTGCTTTCCATCTTGCATTAGTCCAGAGTTGTATCTAAGCCTGGACTGAGAGACACATAATCGTTCTTGTTTTATGTGCGTATGCATGCGCGATGCAGTTATCTTTTCCAAGCTGCAGTTTAGAAACACACAACCTGCATAGTGAGCTTATAGGACAGCCGGATCTGATTGGCAAAGGCCATCACAGAGACCACTTCCAAAAGCCTGGGGGACGACCTATTGAGTGCCTCGACAGCATTATGTAGTCCCTTTATTCTCAGTGAATCTCAGAGTGAATTTGAGAGAGAAACGATCGAGGATTTCAGAGGAGTTTCTCTTGTGTAGTTCACCCTCTTATTGTCCGATGATGGATTGCATTTTAAACCCAGTATGTAGTTTTGACACTTGTCGTGCTCTCGCTGGTCCATTTGGGCAAGGGATTTCGACTAGAATGCCCATTTCTCTAGTAAATGTATTGGCATCTCTAATTGTTTCATTCCACTCATCTTCCGACCGCAAAGCATCTAGTTGGGCCTTTGTACTTGACAGATCATATGTTCTGCTCAGAATTATTTCAAGTGTGTGGAGGGGAATTACGAGACTTTCATTTTAGAAATTAAACTGTGATGGTTAGGATTAGTGAATGCATCATGCCAGTGCGGGTCTTCAAAGGTTTAGGAGACAATTCTCATTAGGCAGCAAATCATCCCTTTCGGTGTATTACTGGATCGCTATTACTGACTCATTAACATGTAAGCATCATTTTGATCTCATACCTGGTTAACGTGAGGCTAATTTATCCTACATAATTTACTTTGTGCATCATAAACTGATATTTACTGATATGTTTTGTATGTTAGCTTCTGATTTAAAATGTTGTTTTACCGATGCCTGGCAGCTTTCAAATTTTGTTTATTTGTTTTTTATGTTCCTTATCAAGGTACGTGAAACTGAAAGTGATGGCAAATGGACCAGCCCTGTCCACTGTTGGAAGTGATGAAATTTACGTGGGAAGCGAATTCAGAGATTCCCTCTCACTCTTGGATATTCTTTATGCAAATCAGTTTGAAGGAGAGTCTTTCCATCCAAAACATCTTGAGCAGACGGAGGAAAAATTTTACAGAGGAGCCCCGCCTGAATGGTTAAACTTTCACTTAAGTGAACAGGCAGAGTCAGATGGCACTGGAAGGCCTTTTATTAAACGAGATGGATACGATACACTTGTGCAACAAATTGACCAAAGAAGAAAACTCCCTGGAACATCAACTGTTAAACTGTTCCACCAGCCAGGATGTGGGGGAACCACATTGGCCATGCAGGTGTTGTGGGACTTGCGGAAAACCTTCAGGTGTGCTGCTTTAACAGGCTCAACCTCAAACATTACAGATGTTGCAGAGGAGGTGGTCCACCTTTTCACAGCTGGCAGTCGAGGCCACCAGAATACTGTGCTGCTGTTACTGAATGATGAGCAAAATTTGGATGATCTGCAAGAAAAAATTATGATGAAGATTGCTGAACAGGAGATAGTCACCAATATGCCTGTAGTGATTTTCCTCAGCTGTATTAGAAATGATGCAGTTCTGCACAGTGACCATGTTTTCCTACAGGAAGTGCTTTCTGAGTCAGAGAAGCAAAAGTTTAATGAGAAAAAGGAGGAGCTCAGCACAAAATACGGTGATAAATCGAAGAAGTTCCATGGCTTTAACATAATGCAAACTAGTTTCTCTCAGGCTTACATCCAGGAGGCCTGTGCTGTGTTCAAAACAATCAAGAGAGCAAACAAATCACAGAAGACCCAGCTTGCTGCCTTCCTGTCCCTGCTGAATGCCTATGTACCAGGCTCATATCTCCTGGAGTCTCAGTGCCTGGACTTATTCAAATGTGAAGACTCCATCCATGGAGACCTTTCATTGGAGGACAGAATGAAGCCCTTTAGTGATCTCATCATCACCTTCCAACGAGATACCAGATCTGAAAAAAGAGTCTGCATGGCTCACCCTATGATAGCAAAGTGTTGCACTGAGATGATGGCTGAGGCAGGTGTGACCAGAAGTGACACAACAAGAAACCTCCTGACCTGTTTGTGCAGCGATGAGGTTCCTCCATCTTTGCTTGGTTTTGTCAAAAACATGTTAACCAAAAGAAGACCAAAACCAAAAGAATGTAAAATTGAAGAGAGCCCATTCAAAAATACAGAGAGTGAAGAGGACAAAGAAAAGTTTTCTAGACTGATTCTCGACATTCAAAAGATGGAGGACAAGGCTCAGTGTGCATCAGTTTTAAAGGTGGCAACAAAACAATTTGATCAGAATCCATTTTATCCTCAGGCACTTGCTCGTTTCTATTATATAGAAATAAAAGACTACAACAAGGCAATAATGTGGGCAAAGAGAGCAAAGGAAAGAGATCCCCAAAATTCATTTGTTGCTGATACACTGGGACAAGTCTACAAGAACTGTTTGAAGAACAAAGAGCATCCTGTCAAACCGAGAGCAATTTTGCAACTGGCCACAAAAGCCATTGAAGCTTTCAAAGATGAAGAAGAACTTGCTGAAAAAGAACATGGGACAGACGAGGAAGACGCTAGAAAGATCAAAATACCATGTGTTTTTAACATCAGAGGGCAGATTGGTTACCTGCAGGTTTGCAACCTTGTGTATGACCTCACAAAGCATGCGTCCATGAGCTCAGGCAACAAACTCCTAAATGATCTAATAAGCAGAGACGAGGTTGAGAGAAAATGTGCATTTCTTGATAAATATCTGACCTACTCAAAGCTTGACATGAAGAAAGACGATCCCTCATACATTTCTAAAGACATCGCAGAATGCTGCAGGAAATATGTCAGAGATGAACATTTCGAAGAAAAAGTCAATGATTTCATCCAGAAGCTTAAACAAATCCTGGCAGAAACGTCTGCTGGAGTACTCTTGTGTCTTGACAGAGAATACACTGAAGCAGAGCTTAAAGAAGTCACTACATGGTGGGAAGAAATCTTTCTACATTCCTCTTGCAAGTTTTTAAATGCATTTGGACAGAAAATGCCACTGACCTCCAAAGACGCACCTGAGCTCCACATGTTAGCCCTCCTCTTGTACTGGCCAACAGATAGTCAAGACAAATGTGTGTTTGACCTTAGTCAGTTAATTCAGTGTATGCGCTGTTCTTATGACCATGCGTATAAGAAATACTTTCGATCAAGGTACCTCCGCCCTCTGTTTTTCATTGGAAAAGGTCAAGATCTGAACAGAATTGTTCACAGAAAGGTCCTCGAGGGACTGGTTCTTAAGCAGAATAAGGAAACAATCCAAGATTGGAGCAATGAGAAGATTTTCAAAGATCCCATTGTCCAAGCACTCCTTCTCAAAATTGATGGGGTGGTACAAAACTACAAAGTCTATGCAACTGTTGGTGGCACAGCAACTGAAGTAGATGCAAACCTACGAAACAGCCTCTGGAAACCACGCCAAGTTTCCTTTTACATTGGATTTACCATCAGAGGACCTGTAGCCTTTTGCATCCAGACAGAAACTGCGGAAAAGGGTAACATACTATAACTTTAACATAATTAAATATCTAGTTACTTTCTGCATATTTTAATTAGTACAGTACGTAGTTTTAATATAATTAAATTAACTTGTCGTACCAATTTACTTTCTTCTTACTTCAGCAAATGTGCTGTAAATGCCAGTAAGTACTTTCTTAATATGAACATGAACCAAAACTGAAAAAATCTCTGTGATGTTTTGATTATTCAGATTTTTTTTTATCCTTTCTGTCATTGAGGGTCAGGGATTTACCAAGTTTTTGGTAGATGGTTCAGTAAAATTACAGCAAACATATTCCAATCAACTAAATGGCAGAGCTGTCCACTGTAAACTTTTATGACTATTGACTGCAGACTTAAAATTATAATTTAATATAAATAACTTGTAGCAACCATACCAAATATTTTATGTATTTTCAGCTGATTATTAGAGGTCTATTGTTCCTATTGTTTTCATATTGGTTTTTATTTTTATTCTTCCATACGTAAAAGTGATACTGTAGCCTAGACGTAAGACCTACAGACACGAAACTCACAGGGTAGGCACAGACTCCTGCATAAACCTCAGGCGCAAAAATTCCCACGCTTCCACTGTCGTAGAAATTGTATATTGCTGGTGAGGGATTGAGCAAATAATTGAGTAACAACAAACTGTTGTCTTTGAAGAATTTATTAATAAACGAGAATAAACAGAGAAGTACTACAACACACATACAGCGGGTGGTGATGGAGCAGTGGATAAGACGCATGCCTTTGGTGTGAGAGACCTGGGTTTGAATCGACTGTGAGAGCAAGACACTTACAACCCCTAGTTGCTTCAGAGGTGTGCGACCTCTGACATATAGATATAGTAATTGTAAGTCACTTTGGATAAAAGCGTCAGATAAATGTAATGTAATGTAATGGTCCAGAGACCTGCTGCCTAGAGCAGTTACAGGGATCTGGCCTCAGCAAAGGGATGCACACTCATTTACACAGTCTAGGTTTATGTTTTTGGGGAATAGAGATCCTCTCCCGGCCTTGAATGAACATTCAAGGAGAGGAACAGCATGAGAGGAAAAACACTAAAAAGTCTCACAGCTCTAACTAAACCCTACGTATGTGAACAAACTAATAAAGAGTATAATAGAAAGAAAAGGTTAATAAAGAGAGAAAAGGTTAAGGTATAAAAAACACTATATATATAGTGGGTTTTTTTCAATCAGTAATCCAGGCATTTGGATTACTGATTGAATGTTAAAAACAGAAAGTAATGTAATTTCTTAGGTTTGGAATGGTCGTTGTACATCAAACTTGGGGACCTTATGTGGCGTGCCTTACTGAGGGGCTGTGCAAAATCTGGTGGTGCAAATAGTCCCTAGGTGGCATTGTATAACAGGAAATAGCTGTTCCTCTATAACCCCAAGTTGCATTGACATGAAACTTGCAAGACTTGCTCAGGATCGTCTCCTGACTCGAGGGACCAAAGTTGACCCTATGGCCATAGGTGGTCTTTTTATTTGAGATGAATGACGTTTGTTAAAAATCCCATTGCCTTACATTCATTTTATATCTGCATAATGGCAATTCCGACTCTTACCAAACTACCAGCAATTTATCCCCATGGGCTCCTGATGACAGCTACAAAATTTGGTGCAATTTGTTTTATAGGTGGCTCTATAATCGAAACTGAGTCAGCATGGGCAAATCCTATTCATTTGTATGGGATATTGAACCAAATTACTTTTGCCTCAAAATGTAATTTGGTTCAATATCCCATATCATATCCCATTGCCCCTGTGTAAAATATGGTGTCAATTGGCCACTAGGTGGCGGTGTTATGTCTTATTGAATTCATACCAAAAAAGACTCCACATATATTCATTTTACATCTCCATAACCCTTTAACATGAAACTCAGGTCATTTATTTGCCATGGGCCCTCAATGCCATGTGCAAAATTTGATGCAATTTGGACAATAGGTGGCGCTGTTATTGCAAACTGAATCGTGCAGGAAAATCGAGATTCCACTGGGAAAAGGTGTAATAGCATTCGTAGGTGTGTCTGATTAAAACGAAACTAGGTACTCTACCTCCCCGTATTGCTCCGAGGAGCTGTGTAAAATTTGGTGTCAGTCGGACACTACATGGCGCTTTTATGACAACATTAATTACAGTACAATAGCCATTTGGAGCTGCTCCTTTTGAGCCCAGACACTTCCATCACTCCTTGGGCCCACGGAGCGGTGCAGGGTGTGGCTCGCGTTGGGAGGCCCCTCACAGAACTGCTTGTAGTTCTAGTTTAATTAGTCTCTCAGTCTCTCAGTGAAACAGCACTAACATGTTCTACTTCCAGCTAAACGTGCTTAAATAACACTATAAAATCAGAAAATAGTGTCAATTAAGACTGTTCAAAGAAAGGTCTGCAGATCATCCTGAGTAAGTGAATCATTGCTTTTGAAGAGTCACATTGCTGTTGAATGTTTGAAATGTTATTTTTCACTGTGTGCACCTCTGATGAAATCCCTTTCCATTGTACTGTGTAGCAGTGGAGGTCACAGAGATGGATTTCTCAAAACATGGACAAACAAAACCAGAACTGTGTGCCTGGCTAAACACCACTAGAGGTAAGTTCTAAAATACAAATAAGGATTGTGAAGTGATCAGTTCCTTGTTTTAGAATTTTAATATATGGCTATTACAGCTAGTATTCACTGTTTATTTTTTGTTTGTTTTATTGCTTTGCTTTTATCTTCCATGACAGCCTCAGGTCAGCATTTTGTGGATCGTCATCAGGCAGCTCTGATTAACAGAGTGAGCGACACAGGATTCATCCTGGGTAAACTCAAGGATAGGGGATTGATCTCAAAGGAGAACTATAATGTTGTGAGAGCTTTGAAAACCACAAAAGACCAGATGAGCGGCATTCTTCAGTGTTTGACTTCAGCCAGCTCAAGAGGCAAGGACGCCCTCTATGAAATCCTTAAAGGGATGAGAAGCATGAGGCCTCTCATCCTTGAGCTTGAGGAAACTGAATAAAGGAGGAACACGTAAAATCCAGTCCATCATGTTGGTCAAGACTTGTTGCTGTTAAACAAATGTGATTACTTAGATTTACGCCTATTAGATACACAGTTGAATTTGGTTTCAGAAAAGGAAGTCATCCAGTTCTGTCCCAGAGATGAAGAAATAGCCAGAAAATCCTATTGCGGAGGTGGTGGGCTGGGGTGGACGGAGGCATGGTTGAAAAATCCTATGTTGTTGTTTAGGTTGGAGGACTTGTTGAATATGAGGTATTATTCAAACAAATATGAAAGCTTTTTGTCATGATCTAAAGGAGTCTGAACTGAGTTTATGTCAGTTTGTCATTGTGCTAAAATTAATATAAATATTATATATTAAAACATATACTGTTTTTCCTGAAGCAGTTATCTTTCAAGTAGAGGGGAAGCATGTATGTTTTTCTTTGTAATAAACATTGACCAGAGTGGGGACAACAAGTTGAAGACAAAAAATAATAAATTTCCACAGTGACAGTGGTATAGTAACTATATATGTCCATGCTGCATTCATACCGTGGTCATATACCTATTTAGGTCGCTTGGTCTCCTTGTGTAATAATGGTTGTATAACATCAATCCTGTAATGCACAATCAAGTTATATACATCGTTTTTTTGTTTTCAGGACAACTATCAGATGTGTGTGCTATAGTGATGTTTCTCAATAGTTACGTGACAAGACAAAATAAAAAATAAAACAAACACTGAATCTCACAGAACTTTATTCAAATCACACAATAATAATGAACGTCATTTTCTGGTTTCTAAAAAATTTTCTCCCTTCAGAGAAGTCCTTCTGTTTTTTTCCCCGAATATCAGTTGTGCCATGCCACAAAGCAGTTCCTTCAATGAGATCTGTCTATTTCTATCCCTCCGTTGTCTCTGTGGGCTGTCCAAAGCAACAAAGTAAGTACTCGATTGGCTAAGAGAGGCTGCCTTTCTTCTGAATTCCCTTTTGGTCCACTTCCATGTTAAGAAGCCAAATGAATGACACTGAATGAAAGAGTGAGACGGATCCACTTCACCACTGATGCCTTGAATACAGAGACTGACAGCTTACTCCACAAACACATCTGCCCAGTGCAGCATCAGAAAAGGTCACTGATTTCATCATTTTCAACACGCCAAAAGCAAGGAAGCACATACACAGAAATCCCAAATTCTAAAGTCATGAGCCGGCAACACTAGGAAAGCAGAAGAATTTTCCTGGAAGAAATGGGAAGATAACTCCACACTGCATAAAATAGACAACAGATGGGTGAAGAACCTGTCAGATAAGGGAACTTACCAAAACAGAACAACAATGTTCTGGCCAAACGATTAAACTTTGCCATCAGACCACAGCAGCTATCAGTAGTTGACCTCATCGCGGTAGCAGAATCAACCATAGAAGAACAAATTAACAGAAAAAAAACAGCTCAGGCTGAAGGTTTCAGTAGCTATTTCCAATGCAAAGGCACCCCCTACCAACCTCACCATCCATGAAAGGAAAGCTGTGACATCACTAAGCAAGGATCAAAACATCCCTTTCATGCTAGCTGACAAAAGAAGATGCATGGTAGTCCTAAACACAGTGGACTACCATAGCAGAGTCAGCACACTACTCAGTGACACTAATACATATTAAACACTAAGGCGAGATCCCACCAGTGGACAGTAGAAAATCACCCGTGAACAATATCACCGCTTGTATCCTGGAGAAGCCATCCCCTGCATATACGAACTACCAAAGATTCATAAAGAAGGAAGCCCCCTCAGGTCCATTATCAGCAGTATCAACTCACTTCACTTGTCAAAATATATATTTACTGTCCTAGCCCCCTTGGTCGGCACGCCAAAACTCCATTGACTTTGTGAACAAAGTTCAAGAACTGAAACTGAACCCAGGTGAAACCATGGTGTACTATCATGTGACTTCCTTGTTCACATTTATCCCCACCATGGAGGTAGTGGAAAACGTAAGGACACGACTGCTACAAGACAACACCCTGAACAACAGAACTAACCACAGCTCAGACCAGATTTTTGAACTCGCTGTCTGAACACCACCTATTTCCAACACAACGGGGGATTCGACAGACAGAAACATGGCTGTGCCATAGGATCAGCAGTAAATCCTATTGTGGCCAACATCTAAATAGAAAGCAGAGTCCTGAAGTCCTTCAGAGGAACACCACCGAGCCCTTGGTACAGAAATGTGGACGGTACATGGGTCAAAATTTAAACCCAAGATGGATGCACATCTTGTGGATATCCAAATTGGACCTTTGAGGAAACAGCTATAAGATCCAGGAAGAATACCAACACTACAGGTGATGAGGAAAATAAGAGTAAACTCTGATACTGGAGTATCAGAGAAACTCAGGAGGATTTTTAACATATACAATTATTATAAAGGATATAGACTTGAGTTTTTCACTAATTTTGAAGTTGTTTAACTGCATAGTGGTGCTAGCAGAACATTCGGTGGGTTGTCAAAGTCAGTAGGCTTCATCATCTTCCATACAAAATGTCAAGGCAATGCATCCTAAAGGTTTTTATTTTCTGATATTTCAATCTGGAGGATGAAATATCACCTCCCACCTTGAACCACTGATAACTAACTACCTAATTCAGCCAGACGTTTTGCCAGGAGTTGTTTCTTTCAACACCTCAACTTTAGTCAGCACATTATGAGTCTTTTTATAAATCGTAAATAAAACCAATGATCTCCAAAAACAGTTTTTTCCTCTCACCTTCACTCCTGCAAACGACTGTTTGCTGTTTAAATTTGGAACAGACATTCATGTTTCTCACAGAATAAGTTGTAATAACTTTGGCCTTTCTTCTGAAGCTTGCAAAACAGGGTCGAAATCAGTAAGTAGGAATTTATGTTTTCATCTGTATAATTCTAAAATGCTTACATTAGCTTAACAACTTATCAACAATATATCACCAGTTACCTTGACATGCTGAGAAGGTCGAGATGGCACATCATTCAACGTCATAGAAAAAAGAAAATTGACAACAGAGAAAAGACTAATCAGCTTATGCATGGCCAGGCTGCAAGCAATGTTTGTAATAAACACTGTCACACTTGTTTCAGTTGCACAGTGAAGAACACGGGCACAGATTTATTCTTGTCAGCTACTGAAGTCATCAGATATACATAAAAATGTATTGTATGTTATGTCATTTATAATGTGATGAATAATGTACAACCTCTTCTGCCAACTGGGTGTTGCTCAAGGATATTAGATATGTAGATATATACACACACATACACATTATATATATTTCTTTTGTCGTGCTTGAGTTTATCCTGGGAGTGGGTCTGTTTAGGTCACCAAAAATGTTTATTTAACTTGGCCAGTTAGGATGGCATTTTGATAAGGGCCCTATCTTACAACAGGTGCACAGTGCAGCGTCAGTGTCATTGCTAGTCATAGTCAGTGCCAACGTTGTGTAAGTAGGATGTACTTGTGTGCCTAGGGAAGTGTTGGTATAAAAATGAGGTGCATTTTGAGTGTTCCCATTAGCAGCATTTCTTTCTTGAGGCAGCAGAAAGCAGTTGACCAACAAAACTTGGTCTAAAGTTTGTATTCACTGGAATGGCCAAGATAACAAGGGTTAATTGTCATTTTTGTTTGCTGTACACTGCTTTTTGGATAGGTGTGTGCCCTCTCAGAGTGAGGTATTTTTTATTCCTATGCTCATCTCCACCAGTGATTCCACCCTTTGGATGCCAGATTGCCTACAGACCACAGAAGACACATGTGAGTCGGGGCACTTCCTTGCTGCTGAAATGATTAAGGCCAACACAGGTCTATGACATGCTCTGGTTGGTAGCACAGAAGCTGACACTCCTGCTAATAGTAACTCTGAAATGTCAGCCACTGCTATGAGATCTGAAACTTACTGATGTGTCAATGAACTATTTGATTCCTTTTTAAAATATAAATTATTATTATTATTATTATTAGAATCAGAATCAGAATCAGAAGGAGCTTTATTGCAAAGTAGTATTTTACACATATGAGGAATTTGCTTTAGTGATAAGGTGCTACATGTAGACAAACATACAGCTGACATAAATAAATGTAGAAATATGTAAATATGGAATGAACAAATGCAAGTTGTATAAGACTAATAAAAGAAGAGAGAAAAGAATACTATTAAGATAAACTATTTGAAGAGAAAGAACAATGTGGCAGATATTTACATGTGCATTACTCTGGTTTGTGTTGTTCAGATGAATTGCAGAGAATATTGTGTACATAAATATATAAATTGACTATAAAAATATAGAACATATAGAATAGTATTATTATCAATATTATTATTATTATTATTATTATTATTGTTGTTGTTGTTAGTAGTAGTAGTAGTAGTAGTAGTATTAATATTTATATATTTTTATTTATTAGAATTCAAAAATATGTTTGGCTTTAAAAGCTGTGTTACTATGTTTTGTGAAAGGCATTGTTGGCACTGGAAGAAAAAAAGTACTGGTGCATGTTGAAATTTGTTTAGCAAATGTGGTAAATTCAAAACAGGTTTTAACATGTTGTATCATCACCCAGAGGGTATAAGTGTACATTCTGAGAAAACTGACCTACTGTGATGTTACGAGCAGACATCATCACATGTGTAACATTGAGTGCATGTTCAAATTCATGACCAAGTTATCTGGCAACCTGACTTACAAACCTGTTGAGCCTGTTCCCACCGTCATTAACTCTCAAAACACTGGATGCAGAGATTCAATACACTCTGAGATTGAAAATGATGTCATCAGCAGGTGATCACATCCAAAAAGGGCCAAGCTATACGAGTGGACTTTCCTTTGGACTGACAGAAAGTTTGTCTCAATATTCCATGTGTGTAAAATGCAAATCCATCAGTGTAGAACTGTGATTCACAAGTATGTACCTAAGTTTTTGTAAATTAATTTACTGTATTCACCGATATTATTTTATTTATTAATACATTTATTTATTTTATGAATTTACAAATCTTTTTTGTATTTGTGGGAGGAGATTGTGAATCTGTTCACACAAAAAATATTGAGACAAAATTATCTCCTTAGTGTTCTTAAATTGTATGGTCACAAACTGTCTGGCACTTTCATTTTACAACTATACAAATACCTGTGTACCTGTCTGCAGTTGTACCCACCTACCTTGGGTGTGGCATTTCACTGCAGTCACTCTAGTCAGGTTTCACATTATGTAGATGCGAATCAAATGATGTGAAATACAAGGGTGTCACTTGTGTAGAAAGACTGTTTAGAAAGTGGTGGGGACATAGGGACACTTAGCTTGCGAGACATTACAATATGCAATATTAGGTTCATGAGAATGACACGAAAAGATCCTTAAACAGTGTTTTCATTTTAAAACAAGACAGTGATGTCTCTCATTGAAGGTTTAGGATCCAATAAAAATGATTTATCTTTGTGTGGAAAAAAACACTAGATTCATACTGATTAAAGCCTCTGTTAAGGTTTTCGTTTACATAAGTGTTGTTTATCCACTCTTACGCCTCAGTGCTTTAGAAAATCTGTATATACACACATATATATATAATATATCTGTATATATTGGATGTGAAAACACAACGATCTTTCACAAGATGGAAACGATAGGGACAAGTCAGTTTATACCTAGTTCTTAGAAAATCAAGGCGTTGTCAGTGATAGGCCAATATACAGAAGAAAAAAAACACCAGTCAACATTTAAGGGACTGGCATTTGGACTGTCAGTTGCTAAGTCCCACCTCCCCCTCGGATCAAAGCGGGTGTCAAGGTTTAGAAGACGAAAGCAGAAATATCTTGTTGGCCACGAAAAGACAAACAAAACACCATAAGAGACAGTCGGTTTCTTTTTATTTCGTTTGTTTAACGCCAATGGGCAATGGTGTTTATAAACTGCAGCTCAGGAAAGATAAGCCAGTTTAACTGGAACTGTGGAAAGTGTGTTTTGT
This sequence comes from Micropterus salmoides, assembly GCF_014851395.1. Lineage (NCBI taxonomy): Eukaryota > Metazoa > Chordata > Actinopteri > Centrarchiformes > Centrarchidae > Micropterus > Micropterus salmoides. Next base: position 31,155,377 of record NW_024041150.1, read on the forward strand.
GTTGTGACAACGCAGCTGGTGTGTAGCCATTGTTAAGGATTTGATTTTGGTGGGTCTTAATAGTGACAGGTAGGAAATTATACAGCTATTAATTCTGAAATATGTTGTCTAGCTTTATATTGTATGGCTACAGTGATTCTCTCATATTTTATTTGCATACTGTAGGCCTAATCTCTGTTCATCCTACTCACACACCAGTAGTGAGCACAGACATCGTATGTAGCCTGCACCACCCCTGCTTCCAACTTATGTGTGTGTTTGCTAAATGAGTGAGTGACATGAGCGACACAGCTGTTGTATCAGAAGTTAATTTGAGCATGTACCGTGGCCACAGCTGACTCCACGCTGTGTTCGGGCGGAGTGTAATTCAGCCTAAACATCACTTACTGTGACAAACTGTTCTCAGGTCAGATCGACGTCAGATAAATAACGATACGTGATACAAATGTTGACTGGCAAGCCGATGTTGGTAACGATGGCAAAGATAGCGGAATATAAACGTGATCGATGGTACGAAGCTGTGTCACAGGTTAATCTGGGCGCTCTTCCCTCATACAGTGCGGTGTCACCAAAACCACATCACATATCAATGGCAGTTTGGGACATCAAGGCTTTACATCATAGGCTACATCATATAGCCTACAAAACCTTTATAGGCCTAAATTAGGGCTGCCCGAATACATTTTCTTCGGAAGTCGGCGTGGGAGTCTCTGTCTGCGTGTAATTCACAGAGTAGTCAACTAAAACAACAATAACCAAATCTTTGTTTTTAACTTTAATCCCTGCTCAGTCAGCACACATGCAGGCGTGTTTCACTCTTTTGTGTCTTTTGCATGGGTCATGTGGCACCTTTTCACCTCAGTTAATTTTAATTAAAGTTATAAATTCTTGGACTTTAACACAAACCTGTGTGTTGATCTGCTTTGTATGTAAAAAGCAAAATCTACAAACCCTCTGATTTAAAATATGGCTTTCTTTTATTTATAGATATAGTAGCTACAGGAAACTGAAAGTCCAAGATGGCCAGCAGACCAGCCCTGTCCACTGCTGGAAGTCGTGGAATTTACGTGGGAAGCGAATTCAGAGATTCCCTCTCACTCTTGGATTTTCTTTATGCAAATCATTTTGAAGGAGAGTCTTTCCATCCAAAATATCTTGAGCAGACGGAGGAAAACTTTTACCGAGGAGCCCCACCTGAATGGTTAAACTTTCACATAAGTGAACAGGCAGAGTCAGATGGCACTGGAACTCCTTTTATTAAACGAGATGGATATGATACACTTGTGCATCAAATTCGCCAAAGAGGAAAACAACGTGAAACAACAACTATTAAACTGTTCCACCAGCCAGGATGTGGGGGAACCACATTGGCCATGCAGGTGTTGTGGGACTTGCGGAAAACCTTCAGGTGTGCTGCTTTAACAGGCTCAACCTCAAACATTACAGATGTTGCAGAGGAGGTGGTCCACCTTTTCACAGCTGGCAGTCAAGGCCGCCTGAACACTGTGCTGCTGTTACTGAAGGATGAGCAGAATTTGGATGATCTGCAAGAAAAAATTATGATGAAGATTGCTGAACAGGAGATAGTCACCAATATGCCTGTAGTGATTTTCCTCAGCTGTATTAGAAAGGATGCAGTTCTACAGAGTGACCATGTTTTCCTACAGGAAGTGCTTTCTGAGTCAGAGAAGCAAAAGTTTAATGAGAAAAAGGAGGAGCTCAGCACAAAATACGGTGATAAATCAAAGAAGTTCCATGGCTTTAACATAATACAAACTAATTTCTCTCAGGCTTACATCAAGGAGGCCTGTGCTGTGTTCAAAACAATCAAGAGAGCAAACAAATCACAGAAGACCCAGCTTGCTGCCTTCCTGTCCCTGCTGAATGCCTATGTACCAGGCTCATATCTCCTGGAGTCTCAGTGCCTGGACTTATTCAAATGTGAAGACTCCATCCATGGAGACCTTTCATTGGAGGACAGAATGAAGCCCTTTAGTGATCTCATCATCACCTTCCAACGAGATACCAGATCTGAAAAAAGAGTCTGCATGGCTCACCCTATGATAGCAAAGTGTTGCACTGAGATGATGGCTGAGGCAGGTGTGACCAGAAGTGACACAACAAGAAACCTCCTGACCTGTTTGTGCAGCGATGAGGTTCCTCCATCTTTGCTTGGTTTTGTCAAAGACATGTTAACCAAAAGAAGACCAAACAAATGAAACATGAAGAGAACCCGATCATTAGCACAGATATTAAAGAGGACCCAGAAAGATTTTCTAGACTGATTCTTGACATTCAAAAGATGGAGGGCAATGACCAGAGTGCATCAGTTTTAAAGGTGGCAACAAAACAATTTGATCAAAATCCATTTTATCCTCAGGCACTTGCTCGTTTCTATTATATAGAACTAAAAGACTACAATAAGGCAGAAATGTGGGCAAAGCGAGCAAAGGAAAGAGATCCCCAGAATTCATTTGTTGCTGATACACTGGGACAAGTCTACAAGAACTGTTTGAAGAACAAAGACCGTCCTGTCAAACCGAGAGCAATTTTGCAACTGGCCACAAAAGCCATTGAAGCTTTCAAAGATGAAGAAGAACTTGCTGAAAATGAACATGGGACAGACATGAAAGAAGATGGCAACACTAAAGTCTCACATACTTTTAACACCAGAGGGCAGTTTGGTTACCTGCAGGTTTGCAACCTTGTGTTTGACCTACTTGTTCGTCAAAACCAAACCTGGAGAGGAGTTCTCACAAAGAAGGTGTCCATGGGCTCTGTCCTGGAATTACTTGGAGACAACAAACTCTACAGATTTAACGACCTCATTAACAGTCTCAGAGACGAGGTTGAGAGAAAATGTGCCTTTTTTGACAAATTTCTGACCTACTCAAAGCCTGACATGAAGAAAGACGATGCCCTGTACATTTCTAGAGACACCTCAGACTGCTACAGGAAGTATGTCGGAGAATCTCCACCAAAACATTTAAAACAAAAAGGTGCTGATCTCATCCAGAAGCTTAAACAAAACCAGGCAGACACCTCTGCTGGCGTACTCTCATGTCTTGACAGAGAATACACTGAATCAGAGATTAAAGAAGTCACTACATGGTGGGAAGAAATTGTTCTATACAAAGATTCGGTAACAGCTCTGGTCAACTACATCTTTTCTCATATCATGCTAATAAATGTGGGAGCAATATTTCCCTCTAATTGCAAGTTTTTAACTGCATTCAGACAGAAAATGCCACTGACCTCCAAAGACGCACCTGAACTCCACATGTTAGCCCTCCTCTTGTACTGGCCAACAGACATTGAAGAGAAATGTGTCTTTGACCTTAGTCAGTTAATTCAGTGTATGCGCTGTTCTTATGACCATGCATATAAGACACACTTTCGTTCAAGGTACCTCCGCCCTCTGTTTTTCATTGGAAAAGGTCAAGATCTGAACAGAATTGTTCACAGAAAGGTCCTCGAGGGATTGGTTCTTAAGCAGAATAAGGAAACAATGCAAGACTGGGGCAACAACTGGAACAATGAGAAGATTTTTAAAGATCCCGAGGTCCAAAAACGCCTTCTCAAAGTTGATGGGGAGGTACGAAACTACAGAGTCTATGCAACTGTTGGTGGCACAGCGATTAAGGTGGATGCAAACCTGCAAAACAGCCTCTGGAAATCACCCCAAGTTTCCTTTTATCTTGGATTTACCATCAGAGGTCCTGTAGCCTTTGACATCCAGACACAAACTGAAGAAAAGGGTGAGAAGGGTAACATACTATAACTTTATCTATAGTATGTTACCTAAATATCTAGTTCCTCTGTGTATATTTTAGTACATGTTATTAGTAGAGTGCATAACTTTCACAACTGTAACATAAATGTTGCACACTTGAAAACACCCTAGCTTTCCAGCATAAAATATATTGTAAATGCCACTATATTGTTCTTTATTGCATAATATTCCATATTTGCCATATACCATTGAGCAACAAATTCAGCCGGCAATGAAATAATCACTATGATGTGTTGATTGTCTTCAAAAACAAATTGACCCTTTCTGTTATCTTGTCATTGAGTGTCAGCGATTTGCCATCAAAGTTTTTGGTAGATGGTTCAGTAACAGAACGTCATTGGAAATGGAAAAATTTAAACACACACACACATATATAATATGTGCTCCAAAATTATTAAGTAATACAAACACCTTGTAGTCACCTAACATTTTATGTATTTTTAGCTTATTTATTTGTTTGCACCTGTTACCTACTAACATAGTGCAACATCATCATAGTAAAACATAACATGTTGTGCTTCAGCAGCTAAACTTGTTTAAATATTGCATTTTAAAAAGACTCTTCACCGAAAAAGGCCCGTGGATTATCAGGAGTTTACCTGTATATGAAATGTGCTTTACAAATAAAATAGTCTTGACTAATGATATCCCATTCCATTGTACTTTGTGGCAGTAAAGGCATTGGAGCTACGTGGCGGTAGTATCTCAAACTCTGAGCAAATAAAACCAGAACTGTCTGCCTGGACAGATATCACTGGAGGTAAGTACAGTAAGAATTAAATGTATTTTTTGGAAATTTCAGTAACAGAACGTCATGGGAAATGGAAAAATTGAAACACACACATTATATATACATATATATATATATATATATATATATATATATATTAGTATGACAGCTGATAAAAAAGAAATGCCAAAAAAAACAAACAGAAATGCCTTTTATGTTTGACCTCAAACATAAAAAGATATGTTTGAGGTCATTTAGGAAAACAGTGTCCGCATTGCATCGTTTGACCACCAGAGAAGTTTAGTCCCACTCGGTTCGTAACTTGATTACAATTCAAAATCAATCAATATATTGGAATTCCGGTATCACTCGGTCTTTCTGAAACTTTTTTCTTTTTATGTTATTATTTAAGCTCACAGGTGATCTCTACTCAGTAGTTTAACATTGAGACTAATGCGAATGTACAGGAAGACAAAAGGGATTCATAATAGTGCCAAAACTTAAAATAATCCAACTCTGCAATTCTACAAAGATGTTGTGCCTCTATTACATCATCATTTAGGTTTTCAGGCACATTTACAGCATAATTAAGTCTTAAGCAGCACTTTACAACCAAAAAAATCTGATGAACCCCCACAGTACTCTACCTGTCACAACATCATCTTGTCTGTCCACTTGTGACCAAAACAATTAGAGGAACATTTTAAGGAAAGAACAGGTGGCCTCTAATTAAAATGATATTCGTAACACAAGAAGCAATAATGTTTGTTTGTTTTAATCTACAAAGGTTATTGTTGTAGATTTGTACGGTCAACATAGTTCATACTAGAATGTAGGTGAAATATTTAGATTTTGTCCTTGTGAAACGTGTGTCCTCCACTTTAACCTGTCGTGTAAAATAGTAAATTGTACATAACAATTATGATATTTACCAGTTAAGAAAAAACATTTCATTCAGATGAAGGAGCATCTTAACTAAACTTAACATCCAGGAGAATACTGATTGTTAAACATTCTTACTATAAGAAAATATATAAGAAAGTTATAAGAACATGGGATCATATTACAAACAGTAAAACACAGAGTAATGTAAATTAGGCACAAGGAGAGGCAGTTAACAATGGCATGCAATACTTCTTTTGTCCGCTGGGGGGGACACTGGTTCCATGAGAGGACCTGGGAATCCTCTGACCTATCTACTTATAGTTATCTCAATCTTTGGGTCAGGAGCAAAAGATGGTTATTTAAAACATGACAATATTTGTGTACCATATCATTTATAAAGAAAGTATATAAAGGTGCTTGGAACAAAGCATTAGTTACAACTTAAATTAAATGCAGGAATAACGGTGAGCATTGAAGATTAAAGAGCACTGCAAAATTAACTTATTTATGGTTTCTTCTTTTCAACACAGTTTCTAACAAGAACACGGTAATAGAAATACTCAAATATAAGTGTCAGGCCACTAAGTAACTTACAGATCATTTAATTCAAACAAGGTAATAATAAGGTTTATGAGGAGACCACATTTATTTGTCTACAAAGGAATTTGAGGCTGTTCCTTTCCTGGCATCTGGCTTTCCTCACTAGTTTCACAACTGGGTGTGAATAGTGAGAGGGTTCTTTGATGTTTCGAGGTAACTAGCTTTTCTTATCAGTTTCAGCGTGAAAATGGGAGGGCAGCCTTTGTGTGTGTTGGATGTGTGATGCAGTCAGAGTTTGTTTAGTTTATGGTCACTGAGGTCCTCACAGCCTGGTTCAGGTTGAGGTTAGTCTCTGGACAAGGTAAATATTGTCATTTTAATAGTCATGCATAGTCTGTTATCTCAACTTCACCGGAGGTGGTAGGTGTTATGGTCAAAACTGCCCAAACAGCACTTGTGAGTGAAGCAAACCTTTCACCCCCTCCTTTGGGCTACTTCAGCTGTCTGTTGAGGCTCGATATCTCAACCCCCCGTCTTGTTAGGTTAGGTTGGGTTAGGTTAACTTTATTGTCCCCAAGGGGAAATTCCGCTTGGGCACTGTGCAGAGTTGCTTCACAAAAAACATCACAAAAGGAATCACACATCACAAAACACATCAACAAGAACCTGAGAAGTATTGACATGTTGTACTTCACAAGAAGAAAATATAAACACAGAAGAAAAAGGACATTGTTGACAACACAGTCCCATGGATTAATGTGCTAGTGTGGTTGTTGTGGCACATTGCTCCATTGCACTAAAGTTTGTGTAAAGTAAAAAGGTACTTTTAACCAGTTTTATCCCATCGACTTGTCTGAGCTTTTAAAAACAGTACCACAAATGAGTGTCCTCCAGCCCACTTGATGTAATACCTACAAAGTTTTTAGTGAAAGTAATGGATTTTGTTGGGCCCCATTTGATCTCTGTTTTCAACAGCTCCCTATCTACTGGTTGTGTCCCTGATTATTTTAAAATGGCTTGCGTGAACCCACTTTTAAAGAAACCTGGTTTAGATCCCTCCCTCCCACAAAATTTTAGACCAATTTCAAAACTGCCTTTTATTGTAAAGATTTTAGAAAGAATTGTGTCCAAACAGCTGCTTACTGTACTGGAAAATAACACATTATTTGAAAAGTTATAATCTGGTTTCAGGAAGTACCACAGCACTGTGACTGCCCTGCTTAAAGTCACCAATGACCTTTTAATACTGATGAAGGTGTGTTCTCAGTCCTGGTACTCCTGGCCCTTAGCGCTGCTTTTGACACCATTGATCACAACATCATGTTAGACAGACTGAGGCACTGGGTGGGGATCTCTGGTACTGCCCTAGAATGGCTTTCATCCTACCTGTCAAATAGGTTAATAAGTTTTGCGTGTCTGTAAACAACTATGTCTCCTCGTTCTGTCCAGTTAAATATGGTGTGCCTCAGGGGTCGGTCTTAGGACCCATTTTGTTTTCCTTGTATCTGCTTCTCCTTGGACATATTATCCATAAACATGGCATTTCTTTTCATATTTATGCTGATGACACACAAATATACTTGCCCGTCAGATCCACAGATCCTGGAATGCTGAGTTCAAACAACTGCCTTTGTGAAGTTAAAAAATGGATGTCAAATAATTTCCTCCAGCTGAACTCAGACAAAACAGAAATCCTGGTCATCGGGTCTCAGCAGATGGCAAATCAAATACTGCCATCTGCTGGTTCGCTAGTAAATCACATTTAGCCTGTGGCAAAGAACCTTGGTGTTTGGTTTGATGGTAATTTAAATTTCGAGCAGCACACCACAAAGCTTGTTCAATCAACTTAGAAATATAGCAAAAATTCGATCTATGTTAACTTTTAAGGACACCGAGACCATTTTACATGCCTTCATCTCATCACGCCTGGATTATTGCAACAGCCTTTTCACCTATTTAACCCAAAAATCTATTGATCTATATTTCTGCTCTGAGTCTTCTTCGAACAGTGTGGAGGTCGTTGGTGATGTCACTTACTGATGTTTTGGGGGTTTTCTTCACAGCTCTCACAATATTTCTGTCATCAACTACTGTTGTTTTCCTTTGCCGACCTGTTCGACGTCTGTTGCTCAGTACACCAGTAGTTTCTTTCTTTTTCAGGACGTGAGCAAATTGTTGTGCTTCTTACGCCCAACGTTTGTCCACTGGCTCTTGTCGATTTTCCTTCTTTTCTCAGCTTGACAATGGCTTGCTTTTCTCCCACAGACAGCTCTCTGGTGTTCATGTTGGTTTATCCTCTTTAACAGGAAATGCAGTCTTTATAGGTTTGAACCAAGGATGGAAACTTAGACTAGTCATGTTCTAAGTTTGGACAATCAACCTAAAAGGCAACACCTGGGCAACAAGAAAAATCTGTCAGTCATATGTTCCAATAGTTTTGCTCACTTGCAAAATGAGTGGGTTCAAACAAAGGGTGGTATGTCCTGATTTGTTTAACATATCTAGCTATGAATATCAGGAAATGAGAGATGAAATTGTGAACTCTGGTCTCATACTCACCTTTTGAACAAAAACAAAGGAATTTGCCTCACTGTTCCAACACTTTTGCAGGGACTTTTGAGTTTGGACCCTAGACATCCAAAACAGGCAACTAGGAGTGGGGCAATTCATCTACGTAATCAGCGTCATTGACTATGAAAATATGTCGATTTGCATAAAGTACATCACATTGAAGTGGTGACAGTGGTACCAGAGAATGTTCAAAAGTAATGATTTTACTGTTTACCAATGTGTCTTAACAAGGGCCTTTGGGAATCTTGAGGCTAGGATCATGTGGTGGTGTTGCGGTAAGTTATTCTGTTTGCTTTGCAACTGATCTAACCGTTATTATTATAAAACTATTTACAACAAAATGTTTGCTTTCTGTTACAGGACTCCAGTGATTGGACTAAACTTGAACCCAAAATCAAAAAAGTGGATGAGGTTCAGATTTATAGGTAAAGATTACATTTTACTATGTCACAGCACTAAAGAACCATAACAGCAAAGCAAAGCAAAACATGCATACCCCACAGCAGGAAAAAAAAGAAAGAAAAGTGGTATAAAGAAAACAATGGCATTTATGGTGAGTGTGGGCCCCGCTATTGACACCTAAGATAAACAAATCTAAATGGCTGTGCTAGCTGCATGCTCTGCACACCCACACCCTGTGTAGTACTGGAATACTTCACATTTGGTATGGTACAACCACACCGAACTAAGGTTTGGTGTGCAACACACTTTCAACCCCTAGATGTCACTGCAGTAATGCTTTACATAGACTACATAAAAAATGTGTAGCGTTCCCTTTAATTCAATATTTCAGTCCATCGTAGATTCAAATCCATTTGTTTTCCCTTTTGCTCCTTAGCCTACAGTCCGAGGCAGGTCAGTATGAATGCAGTGTGTCTGCCCTGCGCTGGGTTTGTAAGGACAAGGCCAGCTTCAAGTATCAGTTTTGTTCATGGGATGAACAAAGAGAGAAGCCTTCATGCATGGATTACATGCCAGCAGGACCCCTACTGGACATCAAAGTCACAGCTGGGAACTTTGAGGAGTTGCATCTGCCACACTGGATAGGTAGGTGAACATAAATGTATGATGAAAACAGTTTAATCCTTTGTATGTATTTCTCCTCACAAAATACTGTTTTTGTTTTGTTTTTTTCAGATCACAACACTACAACGTCAGACATGTTTGCAGTTCTACACGTGGATACCTGTGGTGATATTGTGGAACAAGTGTCTGATGTGACATCGTCCCACGTCAAGTTACGCCAGACAACTTTCTCTCCAAGGGGGGTCATGATGAAACTCGGCTTCCCAGTAAAGGTTTACTGTGACGTGTTAATATACAAGACAAAAAAGGAATTCCTCACACTGCATGTTTACCTGGTCCCACCTGATCAGTATATACAACAGGTTATTGTTTCATTTTTTTCACAATAGTTAATACAAACTATTGCAAGAAGTTACAACTACGCAGCTGGAAATGTTGGAGAATTGTAAAGACACACCAAAACCATTATGATTGTATTTCAAAAATATATATCAGTGTTGGCTACTAAGGGCTTCTACTTTTATTCACAGAAAGTGGAGAGGAAGGAGACATCTTATGGATCAATAATAATCCTAAAACCAAGCCCAGAGAAGTCTCTTCAGATGCTGGATAATTTCTTTCTCACAACAGATACGGACACAGCTACAATTCATCCTGAAGTGAGGTTTTAACCGTTTTAATAATTGGGATCATTTTAACAAATATCAAAGATCTGAATAAATTATTTAAAATTAGTGTGTTTGACCAAGCTGCGATTGGCTCCAGCCCCCCACAACCCTATACACAGGATATTTTTTTCCCACTTTAAAAACATAAAAGCATGTACTGTTACAACTGAAACCGAAACAAGAACAGGAATAAAATCAAATGCCCTTAAAACAATATTTCATCTACAGACATTAAAGCTCACATGTGAGAGGAGAAACCCAATTTTCTCTGAGGTGTGTATCCGAAATGCAGACAGTGATTTTGACCTGAAACTTGAAAGTGAACAAAGGAGAAATAGTAAAGAGGACACTGTCTGGGCCTGCACTGTTCGAAGAGGTGAGTGGTTTCTTTTTGAGGAATTAAAAAAGAAATTGTGCACCCACTATATTATGTACACCCTTTCTTCTGTTTAGCTAAATGTGTACAGTTCAGCAAAGCAGATGACTCGAGCTTTAATGTAAAAGATAGACATAAGCTATATCCAGTAACTAATTGTGATCCGTATTTTATTGCAGGAGACTACAAAACTCAAAGCACTGATCATGAAGATGGTAAGAAAACACGTTTAATATGCAAGAATAAGAGTCAGAAATTATAAGATGACCTCACATAGTGATTTTAAACCCCATTGCTACCCTCTGCTTAGAATTTCCACTTATGACCATTTGAACATCTGGTATTCACTGTGTGTTTGCTTTGTTTTTATCTTCCATGTCATCCTCAGGTCAGCATTTTGTGGATCGCCATCGGACAGCTCTCATTAACAGAGTGAGCGACATCGGAGCCGTCCTGGATAAGCTCATTGAAAGGGGGCTGATCTCAAATGAGAACTATGATGCTGTAAGAGCTAAAGAAACCACACAAGACCAGATGAGGGACATTCTTAAGTTTCTGACTACAGCAAAAGCCAAAGACGCTCTCTATAAAATCCTTAAAGGGATGAGAAGTTTGAGGGCTCTCATCCTTGAGCTTGAGGAATCTGAATCTGGTTGTAGCTTCGGACAGTAAGTGGACATTTGTCGCTTAGATGACAAAAAACAAACTGAATGTGAAATTTAATGATGGCACAGGAGAGGACAACAAGAAGCTTAGTGTATATTCTGACATAAAATATATTGTGATTTAACTATAAAGAAAGAGGTTTCATTTAATATTTATATACTTATAAACACTGAGTAAGTGGACTGGAGAGTTAGACAAAATGTTATCCTGCAAATGATTTGCATCCTCTGGTCAAACTGGTCAAACAGCAAAGTGAAAAGGAATGCTTTTCATTTATATTGCACAACACACACGTCAGAGTAAAAGAGTGACTTCATTAGGGAAACCACTGTAAGCTCTGAACATTTTTTATGGGTTTATGAAACACGAAAATATGAAACCTCTTAAGACTAAAGAAATGTGCATTCTCAGTGGGAAATAAATACACTTTTTAATACATGTCTTTTGATATGTCATTGTTTTCTTCTAAATGTTTTACATTAAGCACGATGGGTCAAGCAAAACCAATGTAAAGGACACACTTGTGTTTTTAAAATGTTTAAATTGTATGGGACAGTTACAAAGATTTTGAGTGTAGATTTAGTTTGTAAGGAAAACCACATGTCTTGATGTTGACTTGTAGTTTTGCTGTAATGTGCTTGACTTCAGGATTTGAAAATGTAAGACATGTATGATGAATTGTTTTAAGTTTTATTTTGTTGTTTTGTTGTATTTGTACAATCAAAAACTCAGGGTCCCTTCAACTAAATGTTAAGACCAGAATAATGTGACATGGATTCATCAAAGCAAGTTGAGTTTTAATTAAAATAAAAACAGGTGGAATTATTTTTATATTGACATTGATATTTTTCTTTTACTTTTATTTTACTTTGGGAGAAAACCTCCTCTGGGCTAGATGTTAGGTCCCCTACCACTCTGTTCACTTATGTCATAAAGTAGCACAAACAAATGAGAAGCTTAAATATGATGTAGGTTTTAATGTAATATCAAAAGTATAATACATAAATTAAAAAAAAACAATCTGTAAATCTGAGATGGTTCCAGGGAGCAACTGATCAGGCTCACTTTTATACACCTCTTTTGCTCCTCCTTTTATGGGCTTTATTGCAAGGTTCTCCTTTCCTAAACTTTCTCTATTTTCTTTTGACACCATTGTTTCCCTGTCCAGCTCTACCTGTAATTAATTCATTGCAGCAGTTGACATCATGTGTACACCATAATTACATGAATACCTTAATTCTCATAGGAATTCCTCTAACTGTATACATTATTATAATAAAGGTTTTAATACAAGAATATGTATATGTATGTGTGTATATTCAGAAATTGGGCTTATTCATGTGCTAAGAGAGCAAAGCTCATCTTGCCCTAGGTGTATCAGAGAGTATACACGTCTAGGAATGTTATTGTATGGGGGAGGCCGAGAGCCCATTCAATGAGCACACCTTTATGGGAAGTAGCATATAGACAGACAAGAATAAGACTGTCTATTTAGGCCTACTATTTTTAAGTTCTCATCAGCCAAACTGATCAGCAATTTACGATTGTGAACATCTATAAATGCAACATTTCCTGAGATTTGTATTCTCCTAGAGATGTCTTGTAATTTTTTTTTTTAAACATTTTATCAAGTTTTATTCCTGCAACAATAATATACTCCAGTTAAATATAAGTGTTGTAGGAGGTCTCCTGTGTGTTGTGTTTTTCGTCTCATATTCATAGTATCAACTGCACTGATGTAGGTAATGGGCGGTCAGGCGGATGTGATGTGTAATTTATTTATTTTGAGTTTCACAGACAGAGGGGGAGAGCCTGGGAGTGAACACTTTCTGTTGACCGTTCTCACACATCTTCCCTTACACGGTAATTTTTTGGTTTAGTCTGATTAAGTGGAAGAATTAATTATTGAACTTGGATCTTTGAGAGGAACTGAGTTTTAGCGTATGGCCGTATTTTTCTTCTGTAAGTGTTTAGTCCCTTACGGCGGCTAAGAGTGCCACTAAAAGTGTGTTATTATATTGCATAGCAAGGTAAAATTACATACTAATTTAAGATGATGTCTGTACTGAGAATAAGCAAGACCCATGTGCGATGTAGTGTGGTAAAGTATTATGCACTTCTAGCAGAGTATGGTAGGCTACTCGCTCAATCCAAGTTACATTGTGCAAGAATAGGCAATTTGGAGGGTCAGAGTGGGAATGAAAGACGCACCATTCTCTCTATTACAAGTCACTGTACAATCAAAATGATTTTAAAGCTGTTATTTTAAGATATTAGTTGTTTGATATTGCTTTAAATAGTATGTAAGTATGAGGGTTTGGTGAAAAGTTTGATGAGTTTGGAAGCAGCAGCAGCAAAAAAATCAGAGAAAAAGAAAGAAAATAAACTTCAAAGTAGAATGATGATGAGAGAAGTCCACTTTGCTGGAATAAAATTTACTAGGATTGACTGTCCAGATAATAGCACCTCATGCAAGATCATGGAAAAGATGATGAAAGAAAGAATAGGCTATAGGCTGCTAGTGTTAGGATTTGGCTGTGTCTTCATATTTTTCCTGTTTAGTCTGTTTTCATAGGTTTGGTTTTGTGTTCTGTGTTCTGCAAGCTTTATTTGATCTTGTAAATGTTGTAGTTTAATCTAGTCTTTTGTTCATTCGCATGTTTAAGTTTCTTAGTATCTGTCTTGTCTCTTATCTTAGCTCTTAGTCCTGTTTTTTAGTTGTGCTTTAATTCATGTTTAGTTCCTGGTCTGTGTACTTCTATGTTTTATTATTTTGGTCTGTGTCTTAGTCCTTAGTCTTATGTCTCCTGTTTGGTCTGGTCTCTGTCCATGCCCTGATTTTGCAATCTTTCCATGTTTTGTGTTTTACTTAGATAGATCTGTCTTCGTGTGTTCCCGAGTACTTTACTTCCTGTTTTATTTTGTATTTTTTTGTGCCTTGTGTTCTTGTGGAGCTTTGTTCCTGTTGTTGATTACCTGATGTATTTCAGCTGTGCTTGGACAGTTGCCACTGAGCTCCCAGTATAAGCCTACTTTACGTGGTTAATAAATCTTTGTTGGACTGCAATACCCTCGCCTCTGTCTGCATTTGGGTCCACTCTGTTTCCTGCCGCTGCACTCAACAACCCCTGACAGTTAGATGGGAAAAAATATTTTTTTCTCCCCAGTGGTGAATGTGGAAGGAAGGCATTTTGATCAAACTTGTCCATCATGCCTAATTCTTCTCTGTTCAAAATATGCACATGAACGGACTGAAATTTTAGAGGGTTTAGACACATGGACCCAAAAACAACTTTTCACAAAGCATCTCTTCTTCATGACAGTTGGCGATAATGCTCAGCCCTGTCGCAAGAAGAAGAAGGACTCTGAGACCGAGTAGGGGATGAGGATTTGACACAAAGCTGGTGGGATTTGTGGAAATGCAGATGGGGAAAAATCCTGCTGAGGAATCACACCACGCTATGGGGAACAGCTCTACAGTTTGAAGATAAAGTTAAGGTCGGTTTTAATTATTTAGTAAATTTAATTTAAAATTATTGTAACCATTTACCTATAGGCCTATAAGTCCATCTTATTGCCGGTAGCGGCTAACTTCCCTCATACAGTGCGGTGGGTCACCAAACTACATCACATATCAATGGCAGTTTGGGACAGCAAGGCTTTACATCATAGGCTACATCATATAGCCTACAAACCTCTATAGGCCTAAATTAAGGCTGCCTCGCGCAATACATTTTCTTCGGGTCGGCGTGGGTCACTGTCTGCGTGTGAGAGAGAAAACGTTCCGTTTCTACAGAGTCAACTAATACAACAATAACCAAACTTTGTTTTTAACTTTATTACTGCTAGTTTAGTAGACCCAAGTGAACAATCGCCTGTAGATTAACTTTTCTAATTTTGTAAAACTCCCTGCTGAGTCAGCACACATGCAGGCGTGTTCAGTCTTTTGTGTCTTTTGCATGGGCTGTGGCACCCTAAGGAAGCGCATTGCATTCACCAAAGAAAAACAAAATTGGAAGCCTTATCTCATAAGAGATCAGGATCTCGTAATTATGAGAAAAGATGTCATAATTACGAGAAAAGATGTCATAATAACGAGATAAGATGTCGTAATTATGAGATCCGGATCTCGTAATTATGAGAAAAGATCTCGTAATTAGAGATGACTGGAAAGGTGACATTTATTACTGAGTTCAGAAAAGTTGGAAATAGATTCACAGATTTGAGCTTCCGGGATCAATAACTCGTAAGCAAAACGTGCTTAAAACACTAACGACGCCTCTTTATTATCGTAGTTAAGTAGACAACGAGCTACAAGTACATTTTCACATAAATGAGTCTTCCTAGGAGCAGACCAAATGACATTGGTCTCTACGTGCAGCCGGCTGTGAGACGAGTGCGCAGGGACCGTCTACAAAGTGCAACACCGAAACACATTCTGCATATATTCAATAACTTCACACTTACAATATAGTGCCCCCAAAATCACCTTACACATTAATGATATACTGCTGGTTATACTACACACTTTGTTTAGGGTAAGACTTTGCATACCTCATATTAGTAGGTCTATTTTCAATATTCAATAACTTCACTTTCAAGAGTTTTAGTGTCTCAAAATCACCCCACAAATCATTGATATCCTTTGTGATACTACAACACTAGTTTGTAGAAATTGTTTTGCATAATTGGGGAATTTTAATATTCAATAACTTTACTGGTACCTGGTATCTTTGCTTGGTTTTGTCAAAGACATGTTAACCAAAGAAACCAAAAGAAATGAAAATGAAGAGGACCCAACCAAAGTACAGAGAGTGAAGAGTGCAAAGAAAGTTTTCTAAACTAATTCTTGACATTCAAAAGATGGAGGACAAGGCTCAGTGTGCATCAGTTTTAAAGGTGGCAACAAAACAATTTGATCAAAATCCATTTTATCCTCAGGCACTTGCTTGTTTCTATTATATATAATAAAAGACTACAAAAAGGCAGAAATGTGGGCAAAGAGAGCAAAGGAAAGAGATCCCCAAAATTCATTTGTTGCTGATACACTGGGTCAAGTCTAGAAGAACTGTTTGAAGAACAAAGAGCATCCTGTCAAACCAGGAGAAATTCTGCAACTGGCCACAAAAGCCACTGAAGCTTTCAAAGATGAAGAAGAACTTGCTGAAAATGAACACGGTAAAGACATGAAAGAAGATGGCAACACTAAAGTCTCACATACTTTTAACACAGAGGGCAGTTTGGTTACCTGCAGGTTTGCAACCTTGTGTTTGACCTACTTGTTCGTCAAAACCAAACCTGGAGAGGAGTTCTCACAAAGAAGGTGTCCATGGGCTCTGTCCTGGGATTACTTGGAGACAAAAACTCTACAGATTTAACGACCTCATTAACAGTCTCAGAGACGAGGTTGAGAGAAAATGTGCCTTTTTTGACAAATTTCTGACCTACTCAAAGCCTGACATGAAGAAAGACGATGCCCTGTACATTTCTAGAGACACCTCAGACTGCTACAGGAAGTATGTCGGAGAATCTCCACCAAAACATTTAAAACAAAAGGTGCTGATCTCATCCAGAAGCTTAAACAAAACCAGGCAGACACCTCTGGCGTACTCTCATGTCTTGACAGAGAATACACTGAATCAGAGATTAAAGAAGTCACTACATGGTGGGAAGAAATTGTTCTATACAAAGATTCGGTAACAGCTCTGGTCAACTACATCTTTTCTCATATCATGCTAATAAATGTGGGAGCAATATTTCCCTCTAATTGCAAGTTTTTAACTGCATTCAGACAGAAAATGCCACTGACCTCCAAAGATGCACCTGAACTCCACATTTAGCCCTCCTCTTGTACTGGCCAACAGACATTGAAGAGAAATGTGTCTTTGACCTTAGTCAGTTAATTCAGTGTATGCGCTGTTCTTATGACCATGCATATAAGAAATACTTTAGATCAAGGTACCTCCGCCCTCTGTTTCCATTGGAAAGGTCAAGATCTGAACAGAATTGTTCACAGAAAGGTCCTCGAGGGATTGGTTCTTAAGCAGAATAAGGAAACAATGCAAGACAACTGGAACAATGAGAAGATTTTTAAAGATCCCAGGTCCAAAACGCCTTCTCAAAGTTGATGGGGAGGTACGAAACTACAGAGTCTATGCAACTGTTGGTGGCAGCACGCGATTAAGGTGGATGCAAACCTGCAAACAGCCTCTGGAAACCACGCCAAGTTTCCTTTTATCTTGGATTTACCATCAGAGGTCCTGTAGCCTTTGACATCCACACAAACTGAAGAAAAGGGTGAGAAGGGTAACATACTATAACTTTATCATAGTATGTTACCTAAATATCTAGTTCCTCTGTGTATATTTAGTACATGTTATTAGTAGAGTGCATAACTTTCACAACTGTAACATAAATGTTGCACACTTGAAAACACCCTAGCTTTCCAGCATAAAATATATTGTAAATGCCACTATATTGTTCTTTATTGCATAATATTCCATATTTGCCATATACCATTGAGCAACAAAATCAGCCGGCAATGAAATAATCACTATGATGTTTTGATTGTCTTCAAAAACAAATTGACCCTTTCTGTTATCTTGTCATTGAGTGTCAGCGATTTGCCATCAAAGTTTTTGGTAGATGTTTCAGTAACAGAACGTCATGGGAAATGGAAAATTCAAACACACACATTATATATATATATAAAGTAAGACAGCTGATAAAAAAAGAAATGCCAAAAAACCAAACAGAAATGCCTTTTATGTTTGACCTCAAACATAAAAGATATGTTTGAGGTCATTTAGGAAAACAGTGTCCGCATTGCATCGTTTGACCACCAAGAAGTTTAGTCCCACTCGGTTTGTAACTTGATTACAATTCAAATCAATCATATATTGGAATTCCGGTATCACTTGGTCTTTGAAACTTTTTTCTTTTTATGGTATTATTTAAGCTCACAGGTGATCTCTACTCAGTAGTTTAACATTGAGACTAATGCGAATGTACAGAAGACAAAAGGATTCATAATAGTGCCAAAACTTAAATAATCCAACTCTCAAAGATGTTGTGCCTCTATTACAGGTTATTCATTAGGTTTTCAGGCACATTTACAGCATAATTAAGTCTTAAGCAGCACTTTACAAACAAAAAAATCTGATGAACCCCCACAGTACCTACCTGTCACAACGCCAAAACAATTTCATGAGGCAGATTAGGATGTGGTGACATTGTGTCTTCATCATCTTGTCTGTCCACTTGTGACCAAAACAATTAGAGGAACATTTTAAGGAAAGAACAGTACAGGTGGCCTGTAATTAAAATGATATTCGTAACACAAGAAGCAATAATGTTTGTTTGTTTTAATCTACAAAGGTTATTGTTGTAGATTTGTACGGTCAACATAGTTTA
>NW_024041150.1:31174544-31226054 GCF_014851395.1 Micropterus salmoides
GAAAACTGACCTACTGTGATGTTACGAGCAGAACATCACATGTGAACATTGAGTGCATGTTCAAATTCATGACCAAGTTATCTGGCAACCTGACTTACAAACCTGTTGAGCCTGTTCCCACCGTCATTAACTCTCAAAACACTGGATGCAGAGATTCAATACACTCTGAGATTGAAAATGATGTCATCAGCAGGTGATCACATCCAAAAGGGCCAAGCTATACGAGTGGACTTTCCTTTGGACTGACAGAAAGTTTGTCTCAATATTCCATGTGTGTAAAATGCAAATCCATCAGTGTAGAACTGTGATTCACAAGTATGTACCTAAGTTTTTGTAAATTAATTTACTGTATTCACCGATATTATTTATTATTAATACATTTATTTATTTTATGAATTTACAAATCTTTTTGTATTTGTGGGAGGAGATTGTGAATCTGTTCACACAAAAAAATTGAGACAAAATGATCTCCTTAGTGTTCTTAAATTGTATGGTCACAAACTGTCTGGCACTTTCATTTTACAACTATACAAATACCTGTGTACCTGTCTGCAGTTGTACCCACCTACCTTGGGTGTGGCATTTCACTGCAGTCACTCTAGTCAGGTTTCACATTATGTAGATGCGAATCAAATGATGTGAAATACAAGGGTGTCACTTGTGTAGAAAGACTGTTTAGAAAGTGGTGGGGACATAGGGACACTTAGCTTGCGAGACATTACAATATGCAATATTAGGTTCATGAGAATGACACGAAAAGATCCTTAAACAGTGTTTTCATTTTAAAACAAGACAGTGATGTCTCTCATTGAAGGTTTAGGATCCAATAAAAAATGATTTATCTTTGTGTGGAAAAAAACACTAGATTCATACTGATTAAAGCCTCTGTTAAGGTTTTCGTTTACATAAGTGTTGTTTATCCACTCTTACGCCTCAGTGCTTTAGAAAATCTGTATATACACACATATATACGTATATAGCCTATGTCTGTATATATTGGATGTGAAAACACAACGATCTTTCACAAGATGGAAACGATAGGGACAAGTCAGTTTATACCTAGTTCTTAGAAAATCAAGGCGTTGTCAGTGATAGGCCAATATACAGAAGAAAAAAAACACCAGTCAACATTTAAGGGACTGGCATTTGGACTGTCAGTTGCTAAGTCCCACCTCCCCCTCGGATCAAAGCGGGTGTCAAGGTTTAGAAGACGAAAGCAGAAATATCTTGTTGGCCACGAAAAAGACAAACAAAACACCATAAGAGAAAATCGGGGAACAACATAGCCAGGTAAACTTGTGCTCTCCTCTCCAAGTTTGATGTCAGCAAATAACAATAGCCTACTTAACTGTATCGTTACATGTGTTTGCAGTGAATCTGTCTGTTAACTGGTAACGTTAACTTGGCAGCGCATCTCTTGCTGTGTCTTCCAGCGCTGTGTGTGTGACTTTAAAAAAGTGAAATACAACTTTTTATTTCGTTTGTTTAACGCCAATGGGCAATGGTGTTTATAAACTGCAGCTCAGGAAAGATAAGCCAGTTTAACTGGAACTGTGGAAAGTGCGTTTTGTGTTGTGACAACGCAGCTGGTGTGTAGCCATTGTTAAGGATTTGATTTTGGTGGGTCTTAATAGTGACAGGTAGGAAATTATACAGCTATTAATTCTGAAATATGTTGTCCAGCTTTATATTGTATGGCTACAGTGATTCTCTCATATTTTATTTGCATACTGTAGGCCTAATCTCTGTTCATCCTACTCACACACCAGTAGTGAGCACAGACATCGTATGTAGCCTACACCACCCCCTGCTTCCAATGTGTGTGTTTGCTAAATGAGTGAGTGACATGAGCGACACAGCTGTTGTATCAGAAGTTAATTTGAGCATGTACCGTGGCCACAGCTGACTCCACGCTGTGTTCGGGCGGAGTGTAATTCAGCCTAAACATCACTTACTGTGACAAACTGTTCTCAGGTCAGATCGACGTCAGATAAATAACGATACGTGATACAAATGTTGACTGGCAAGCCGATGTTGGTAACGATGGCAAAGATAGCGGAATATAAACGTGATCGATGGTACGAAGCTGTGTCACAGGTTAATCTGGGCGCTCTTCCCTCATACAGTGCGGTGTCACCAAAACCACATCACATATCAATGGCAGTTTGGGACATCAAGGCTTTACATCATAGGCTACATCATATAGCCTACAAAACCTTTATAGGCCTAAATTAGGGCTGCCCGAATACATTTTCTTCGGAAGTCGGCGTGGGTGTCTCTGTCTGCGTGTAATTCACAGAGTAGTCAACTAAAACAACAATAACCAAATCTTTGTTTTTAACTTTAATCCCTGCTCAGTCAGCACACATGCAGGCGTGTTTCACTCTTTTGTGTCTTTTGCATGGGTCATGTGGCACCTTTTCACCTCAGTTAATTTTAATTAAAGTTATAAATTCTTGGACTTTAACACAAACCTGCTGTGTGTTGATCTGCTTTGTATGTAAAAAGCAAAATCTACAAACCCTCTGATTTAAAATATGGCTTTCTTTTATTTATAGATATAGTAGCTACAGGAAACTGAAAGTCCAAGATGGCCAGCAGACCAGCCCTGTCCACTGCTGGAAGTCGTGGAATTTACGTGGGAAGCGAATTCAGAGATTCCCTCTCACTCTTGGATTTTCTTTATGCAAATCATTTTGAAGGAGAGTCTTTCCATCCAAAATATCTTGAGCAGACGGAGGAAAACTTTTACCGAGGAGCCCCGCCTGAATGGTTAAACTTTCACATAAGTGAACAGGCAGAGTCAGATGGCACTGGAAGCCCTTTTATTAAACGAGATGGATATGATACACTTGTGCATCAAATTCGCCAAAGAGGAAAACAACGTGAAACAACAACTATTAAACTGTTCCACCAGCCAGGATGTGGGGGAACCACATTGGCCATGCAGGTGTTGGGGACTTGCGGAAAACCTTCAGGTGTGCTGCTTTAACAGGCTCAACCTCAAACATTACAGATGTTGCAGAGGAGGTGGTCCACCTTTTCACAGCTGGCAGTCAAGGCCGCCTGAACACTGTGCTGCTGTTACTGAAGGATGAGCAGAATTTGGATGATCTGCAAGAAAAAATTATGATGAAGATTGCTGAACAGGAGATAGTCACCAATATGCCTGTAGTGATTTTCCTCAGCTGTATTAGAAAGGATGCACTTCTACAGAGTGACAATGTTTTCCTACAGGAAGTGCTTTCTGAGTCAGAGAAGCAAAAGTTTAATGAGAAAAAGGAGGAGCTCAGCAGAAAATACGGTGATAAATCAAAGAAGTTCCATGGCTTTAACATAATACAAACTAATTTCTCCCAGGCTTACATCAAGGAGGCCTGTGCTGTGTTCAAAACAATCAAGAGAGCAAAACAAATCACAGAAGACCCAGCTTGCTGCCTTCCTGTCCCTGCTGAATGCCTATGTACCAGGCTCATATCTCCTGGATCTCAGTGCCTGGACTTATTCAAATGTGAAGACTCCATCCATGGAGACCTTTCATTGGAGGACAGAATGAAGCCCTTTAGTGATCTCATCATCACCTTCCAACAAGATACCAGATCTGAAAAAAGAGTCTGCATGGCTCACCCTATGATAGCAAAGTGTTGCACTGAGATGATGGCTGAGGCAGGTGTGACCAGAAGTGACACAACAAGAAACCTCCTGACCTGTTTGTGCAGCGATGAGGTTCCTCCATCTTTGCTTGGTTTTGTCAAAGACATGTTAACCAAAAGAAGACCAAAACAAATGAAACATGAAGAGAACCCGATCATTAGCACAGATATTAAAGAGGACCCAGAAAGATTTTCTAGACTGATTCTTGACATTCAAAAGATGGAGGGCAATGACCAGAGTGCATCAGTTTTAAAGGTGGCAACAAAACAATTTGATCAAAATCCATTTTATCCTCAGGCACTTGCTCGTTTCTATTATATAGAACTAAAAGACTACAATAAGGCAGAAATGTGGGCAAAGCGAGCAAAGGAAAGAGATCCCCAGAATTCATTTGTTGCTGATACACTGGGACAAGTCTACAAGAACTGTTTGAAGAACAAAGAGCGTCCTGTCAAACCGAGAGCAATTTTGCAACTGGCCACAAAAGCCATTGAAGCTTTCAAAGATGAAGAAGAACTTGCTGAAAATGAACATGGGACAGACATGAAAGAAGATGGCAACACTAAAGTCTCACATACTTTTAACACCAGAGGGCAGTTTGGTTACCTGCAGATTTGCAACCTTGTGTTTGACCTACTTGTTCGTCAAAACCAAACCTGGAGAGGAGTTCTCACAAAGAAGGTGTCCATGGGCTCTGTCCTGGGATTACTTGGAGACAACAAACTCTAGATTTAACGACCTCATTAACAGTCTCAGAGACGAGGTTGAGAGAAAATGTGCCTTTTTTGACAAATTTCTGACCTACTCAAAGCCTGACATGAAGAAAGACGATGCCCTGTACATTTCTAGAGACACCTCAGACTGCTACAGGAAGTATGTCGGAGAATCTCCACCAAAACATTTAAAACAAAAGGTGCTGATCTCATCCAGAAGCTTAAACAAAACCAGGCAGACACCTCTGCTGGAGTACTCTCATGTCTTGACAGAGAATACACTGAATCAGAGATTAAAGAAGTCACTACATGGTGGGAAGAAATTGTTCTATACAAAGATTCGGTAACAGCTCTGGTCAACTACATCTTTTCTCATATCATGCTAATAAATGTGGGAGCAATATTTCCCTCTAATTGCAAGTTTTTAACTGCATTCAGACAGAAAATGCCACTGACCTCCAAAGACGCACCTGAACTCCACATGTTAGCCCTCCTCTTGTACTGGCCAACAGACATTGAAGAGAAATGTGTCTTTGACCTTAGTCAGTTAATTCAGTGTATGCGCTGCTCGTATGACCATGCATATAAGACACACTTTCGGTCAAGGTACCTCCGCCCTCTGTTTTCCATTGGAAAAGGTCAAGATATGAACAGAATTGTTCACAGAAAGGTCCTCGAGGGATTGGTTCTTAAGCAGAATAAGGAAACAATGCAAGACAACTGGAACAATGAGAAGATTTTTAAAGATCCCGAGGTCCAAAAACGCCTTCTCAAAGTTGATGGGGAGGTACGAAACTACAGAGTCTATGCAACTGTTGGTGGCACAGCGATTAAGGTGGATGCAAACCTGCAAAACAGCCTCTGGAAATCACCCCAAGTTTCCTTTTATCTTGGATTTACCATCAGAGGTCCTGTAGCCTTTGACATCCAGACACAAACTGAAGAAAAGGGTGAGAAGGGTAACATACTATAACTTTATCTATAGTATGTTACCTAAATATCTAGTTCCTCTGTGTATATTTAGTACATGTTATTAGTAGAGTGCATAACTTTCACAACTGTAACATAAATGTTGCACACTTGAAAACACCCTAGCTTTCCAGCATAAAATATATTGTAAATGCCAGTATATGTTCTTTATTGCATAATATTCCATATTTGCCATATACCATTGAGCAACAAAATCAGCCGGCAATGAAATAATCACTATGATGTGTTGATTGTCTTCAAAAACAAATTGACCCTTTCTGTTATCTTGTCATTGAGTGTCAGCGATTTGCCATCAAAGTTTTTGGTAGATGGTTCAGTAACAGAACGTCATTGGAAATGGAAAAATTTAAACACACACACACATATATAATATGTGCTCCAAAATTATTAAGTAATACAAACACCTTGTAGTCACCTAACATTTTATGTATTTTTAGCTTATTATTTGTTTGCACCTGTTACCTACTAACATAGTGCAACATCATCATAGTAAAACATAACATGTTGTGCTTCAGCAGCTAAACTTGTTTAAATATTGCATTTTAAAAAGACTCTTCACCGAAAAAGGCCGTGGATTATCAGGAGTTTACCTGTATATGAAATGTGCTTTACAAATAAAATAGTCTTGACTAATGATATCCCATTCCATTGTACTTTGTGGCAGTAAAGGCATTGGAGCTACGTGGCGGTAGTATCTCAAACTCTGAGCAAATAAAACCAGAACTGTCTGCCTGGACAGATATCACTGGAGGTAAGTACAGTAAGAATTAAATGTATTTTTTGGAAATTTCAGTAACAGAACGTCATGGGAAATGGAAAAATTGAAACACACACACATATATATATATATATATATATATATATATATATATATATATATAAATAATATGTGTGTGTGTTCCAGCCTGCACAGTGGTAACAAGGCATGATGGATCCATGTTCTCATTCTGTTTACGCCAAATTCTGACTCTACCATCTGAATGTCTCAACAGAAATCGAGACTCATCAGACCAGGCAACATTTTTACAGTCTTCAACTGTCCAATTTTGGTGAGCTCTTGCAAATTGTCGCCTCTTTTTCCTATTTGTAGTGGAGATGAGTGGTACCCGGTGAGGTCTTTTGCTGTTGTAGCCCATCCGCCTCTAGGTTGTGCGTGTTGTGGCTTCACAAATGCTTTGCTGCATACTTCGGTTGTAACTAGTGGTTATTTCAGTCAAAGTTGCTCTTCTATCAGCTTGAATCAGTCGGCCCATTCTCCTCTGACCTCTAGCATCAACAAGGCATTTTCGCCCACAGGACTGTGACATACTGGATGTTTTTCCCTTTTCACACCATTCTTTGTAAACCCTAGAAATGGTTGTGCGTGAAAATCCCAGTAACTGAGCAGATTGTGAAATACTCAGACCGGCCCGTCTGGCACCAACAACCATGCCACGCTCAAAATTGCTTAAATCACCTTTCTTTCCCATTCTGACATTCAGTTTGGAGTTCAGGAGATTGTCTTGACCAGGATCACACCCCTAAATGCATTGAAGCAACTGCCATGTGACTGGTAGATTAGATAATTGCATTAATGAGAAATTGAACAGGTGTTCCTAATAATCCTTTAGGTGAGTGTGTGTGTGTGTGTGTGTGTGTGTATATATATATATATATATATATATATATATATATATATATATATATATATATATATATATATATATATATATATATATATATATATATATATATATATTATATATATATATATATATATATATATATATATATTATATATATATATATATATATATATATATATATATATATATATATATATATATATATATATATATATATATATATATATATATATATATATATATATATATATATATATATATATATTAGTATGACAGCTGATAAAAAAGAAATGCCAAAAAAACAAACAGAAATGCCTTTTATGTTTGACCTCAAACATAAAAAGATATGTTTGAGGTCATTTAGGAAAACAGTGTCCGCATTGCATCGTTTGACCACCAGAGAAGTTTAGTCCCACTCGGTTCGTAACTTGATTACAATTCAAAATCAATCAATATATTGGAATTCCGGTATCACTCGGTCTTTCTGAAACTTTTTTCTTTTTATGTTATTATTTAAGCTCACAGGTGATCTCTACTCAGTAGTTTAACATTGAGACTAATGCGAATGTACAGGAAGACAAAAGGGATTCATAATAGTGCCAAAACTTAAAATAATCCAACTCTGCAATTCTACAAAGATGTTGTGCCTCTATTACATCATCATTTAGGTTTTCAGGCACATTTACAGCATAATTAAGTCTTAAGCAGCACTTTACAACCAAAAAAATCTGATGAACCCCCACAGTACTCTACCTGTCACAACATCATCTTGTCTGTCCACTTGTGACCAAAACAATTAGAGGAACATTTTAAGGAAAGAACAGGTGGCCTCTAATTAAAATGATATTCGTAACACAAGAAGCAATAATGTTTGTTTGTTTTAATCTACAAAGGTTATTGTTGTAGATTTGTACGGTCAACATAGTTCATACTAGAATGTAGGTGAAATATTTAGATTTTGTCCTTGTGAAACGTGTGTCCTCCACTTTAACCTGTCGTGTAAAATAGTAAATTGTACATAACAATTATGATATTTACCAGTTAAGAAAAAACATTTCATTCAGATGAAGGAGCATCTTAACTAAACTTAACATCCAGGAGAATACTGATTGTTAAACATTCTTACTATAAGAAAATATATAAGAAAGTTATAAGAACATGGGATCATATTACAAACAGTAAAACACAGAGTAATGTAAATTAGGCACAAGGAGAGGCAGTTAACAATGGCATGCAATACTTCTTTTGTCCGCTGGGGGGGACACTGGTTCCATGAGAGGACCTGGGAATCCTCTGACCTATCTACTTATAGTTATCTCAATCTTTGGGTCATGAGCAAAAGATGGTTATTTAACACATGACAATATTTGTGTACCATATCATTTATAAAGAAAGTATATAAAGGTGCTTGGAACAAAGCATTAGTTACAACTTAAATTAAATGCAGGAATAACGGTGAGCATTGAAGATTAAAGAGCACTGCAAAATTAACTTATTTATGGTTTCTTCTTTTCAACACAGTTTCTAACAAGAACACGGTAATAGAAATACTCAAATATAAGTGTCAGGCCACTAAGTAACTTACAGATCATTTAATTCAAACAAGGTAATAATAAGGTTTATGAGGAGACCACATTTATTTGTCTACAAAGGAATTTGAGGCTGTTCCTTTCCTGGCATCTGGCTTTCCTCACTAGTTTCACAACTGGGTGTGAATAGTGAGAGGGTTCTTTGATGTTTCGAGGTAACTAGCTTTTCTTATCAGTTTCAGCGTGAAAATGGGAGGGCAGCCTTTGTGTGTGTTGGATGTGTGATGCAGTCAGAGTTTGTTTAGTTTATGGTCACTGAGGTCCTCACAGCCTGGTTCAGGTTGAGGTTAGTTCTGGACAAGGTAAATATTGTCATTTTAATAGTCATGCATAGTCTGTTATCTCAACTTCACCGGAGGTGGTAGGTGTTATGGTCAAAACTGCCCAAACAGCACTTGTGAGTGAAGCAAACCTTTCACCCCCTCCTTTGGGCTACTTCAGCTGTCTGTTGAGGCTCGATATCTCAACCCCCCGTCTTGTTAGGTTAGGTTGGGTTAGGTTAACTTTATTGTCCCCAAGGGGAAATTCCGCTTGGGCACTGTGCAGAGTTGCTTCACAAAAACATCACAAAAGGAATCACACATCACAAAACACATCAACAAGAACCTGAGAAGTATTGACATGTTGTACTTCACAAGAAGAAAATATAAACACAGAAGAAAAAGGACATTGTTGACAACACAGTCCCATGGATTAATGTGCTAGTGTGGTTGTTGTGGCACATTGCTCCATTGCACTAAAGTTTGTGTAAAGTAAAAAGGTACTTTTAACCAGTTTTATCCCATCGACTTGTCTGAGCTTTTAAAAACAGTACCACAAATGAGTGTCCTCCAGCCCACTTGATGTAATACCTACAAAGTTTTTAGTGAAAGTAATGGATTTTGTTGGGCCCCATTTGATCTCTGTTTTCAACAGCTCCCTATCTACTGGTTGTGTCCCTGATTATTTTAAAATGGCTTGCGTGAACCCACTTTTAAAGAAACCTGGTTTAGATCCCTCCCTCCCACAAAATTTTAGACCAATTTCAAAACTGCCTTTTATTGTAAAGATTTTAGAAAGAATTGTGTCCAAACAGCTGCTCACTGTACTGGAAAATAACACATTATTTGAAAAGTTATAATCTGGTTTCAGGAAGTACCACAGCACTGTGACTGCCCTGCTTAAAGTCACCAATGACCTTTTAATACTGATGAAGGTGTGTTCTCAGTCCTGGTACTCCTGGACCTTAGCGCTGCTTTTGACACCATTGATCACAACATCATGTTAGACAGACTGAGGCACTGGGTGGGGATCTCTGGTACTGCCCTAGAATGGCTTTCATCCTACCTGTCAAATAGGTTAATAAGTTTTGCGTGTCTGTAAACAACTATGTCTCCTCGTTCTGTCCAGTTAAATATGGTGTGCCTCAGGGGTCGGTCTTAGGACCCATTTTGTTTTCCTTGTATCTGCTTCTCCTTGGACATATTATCCATAAACATGGCATTTCTTTTCATATTTATGCTGATGACACACAAATATACTTGCCCGTCAGATCCACAGATCCTGGAATGCTGAGTTCAAACAACTGCCTTTGTGAAGTTAAAAAATGGATGTCAAATAATTTCCTCCAGCTGAACTCAGACAAAACAGAAATCCTGGTCATCGGGTCTCAGCAGATGGCAAATCAAATACTGCCATCTGCTGGTTCGCTAGTAAATCACATTTAGCCTGTGGCAAAGAACCTTGGTGTTTGGTTTGATGGTAATTTAAATTTCGAGCAGCACACCACAAAGCTTGTTCAATCAACTTAGAAATATAGCAAAAATTCGATCTATGTTAACTTTTAAGGACACCGAGACCATTTTACATGCCTTCATCTCATCACGCCTGGATTATTGCAACAGCCTTTTCACCTATTTAACCCAAAAATCTATTGATCTATATTTCTGCTCTGAGTCTTCTTCGAACAGTGTGGAGGTCGTTGGTGATGTCACTTACTGATGTTTTGGGGGTTTTCTTCACAGCTCTCACGATATTTCTGTCATCAACTACTGTTGTTTTCCTTTGCCGACCTGTTCGACGTCTGTTGCTCAGTACACCAGTAGTTTCTTTCTTTTTCAGGACGTGAGCAAATTGTTGTGCTTCTTACGCCCAACGTTTGTCCACTGGCTCTTGTCGATTTTCCTTCTTTTCTCAGCTTGACAATGGCTTGCTTTTCTCCCACAGACAGCTCTCTGGTGTTCATGTTGGTTTATCCTCTTTAACAGGAAATGCAGTCTTTATAGGTTTGAACCAAGGATGGAAACTTAGACTAGTCATGTTCTAAGTTTGGACAATCAACCTAAAAGGCAACACCTGGGCAACAAGAAAAATCTGTCAGTCATATGTTCCAATAGTTTTGCTCACTTGCAAAATGAGTGGGTTCAAACAAAGGGTGGTATGTCCTGATTTGTTTAACATATCTAGCTATGAATATCAGGAAATGAGAGATGAAATTGTGAACTCTGGTCTCATACTCACCTTTTGAACAAAAACAAAGGAATTTGCCTCACTGTTCCAACACTTTTGCAGGGACTTTTGAGTTTGGACCCTAGACATCCAAAACAGGCAACTAGGAGTGGGGCAATTCATCTACGTAATCAGCGTCATTGACTATGAAAATATGTCGATTTGCATAAAGTACATCACATTGAAGTGGTGACAGAGAATGTTCAAAAGTAATGATTTTACTGTTTACCAATGTGTCTTAACAAGGGCCTTTGGGAATCTTGAGGCTAGGATCATGTGGTGGTGTTGCGGTAAGTTATTCTGTTTGCTTTGCAAAACAACTGATCTAACCGTTATTATTATAAAACTATTTACAACAAAATGTTTGCTTTCTGTTACAGGACTCCAGTGATTGGACTAAACTTGAACCCAAAATCAAAAAAGTGGATGAGGTTCAGATTTATAGGTAAAGATTACATTTTACTATGTCACAGCACTAAAGAACCATAACAGCAAAGCAAAGCAAAATATGCATACCCCACAGCAGGAAAAAAAAGAAAGAAAAGTGGCATAAAGAAAACAATGGCATTTATGGTGAGTGTGGGCCCCGCTATTGACACCTAAGATAAACAAATCTAAATGGCTGTGCTAGCTGCATGCTCTGCACACCCACACCCTGTGTAGTACTGGAATACTTCACATTTGGTACGGTACAACCACACCGAACTAAGGTTTGGTGTGCAACACACTTTCAACCCCTAGATGTCACTGCAGTAATGCTTTACATAGACTACATAAAATATGTGTAGCGTTCCCTTTAATTCGATATTTCAGTCCATCCTAGATCCAAATCCATTTGTTTTCCCTTTCGCTCCTTAGCCTACAGTCCAAGGCAGGTCAGTATGAATGCAGTGTGTCTGCCCTGCGCTGGGTTTGTAAGGACAAGGCCAGCTTCAAGTATCAGTTTTGTTCATGGGATGAACAAAGAGAGAAGCCTTCATGCATGGATTACATGCCAGCAGGACCCCTACTGGACATCAAAGTCACAGCTGGGAACTTTGAGGAGTTGCATCTGCCACACTGGATAGGTAGGTGAACATAAATGTATGATGAAAACAGTTCAATCCTTTGTATGTATTTCTCCTCACAAAATACTGTTTTTGTTTTTTTCAGATCACGACACTACAACGTCAGACATGTTTGCAGTTCTACACATGGATACCTGTGGTGATATTGTGGAACAAGTGTCTGATGTGACATCGTCCCACGTCAAGTTACACCAGACAACTTTCTCTCCAAGGGGGGTCATGATGAAACTGGGCTTCCCAGTAAAGGTTTACTGTGACGTGTTAATATACAAGACAAAAAAGGAATTCCTCACACTGCATGTTTACCTGGTCCCACCTGATCAGTATATACAACAGGTTATTGTTTCATTTTTTTCACAGTAGTTAATACAAACTATTGCAAGAAGTTACAACTACGCAGCTGGAAATGTTGGAGAATTGTAAAGACATACCAAAACCATTATGATTGTATTTCAAAAATATATATCAGTGTTGGCTACTAAGGGCTTCTACTTTTATTCACAGAAAGTGGAGAGGAAGGAGACATCTTATGGATCAATAATAATCCCAAAACCAAGCCCAGAGAAGTCTCTTCAGATGCTGGATAATTTCTTTCTCACAACAGATACGGACACAGCTACAATTCATCCTGAAGTGAGGTTTTAACCGTTTTAATAATTGGGATCATTTTAACAAATATCAAAGATCTGAATAAATTATTTAAAATTAGTGTGTTTGACCAAGCTGCGATTGGCTCCAGCCCCCCACAACCCTATACACAGGATATTTTTTTCCCACTTTAAAAACATAAAAGCATGTACTGTTACAACTGAAACCGAAATAAGAACAGGAATAAAATCAAATGCCCTTAAAACAATATTTCATCTACAGACATTAAAGCTCACATGTGAGAGGAGAAACCCAATTTCTCTGAGGTGTGTATCCGAAATGCAGACAGTGATTTTGACCTGAAACTTGAAAGTGAACAAAGGAGAAATAGTAAAGAGGACACTGTCTGGGCCTGCACTGTTCGAAGAGGTGAGTGGTTTCTTTTTGAGGAATTAAAAAAGAAATTGTGCTCCCACTATATTATGTACACCCTTTCTTCTGTTTAGCTAAATGTGTACAGTTCAGCAAAGCAGATGACTCGAACTTTAATGTAAAAGATAGACATAAGCTATATCCAGTAACTAATTGGCATTGTGATCCGTATTTTATTGCAGGAGACTACAAAACTCAAAGCACTGATCATGAAGATGGTAAGAAAACACGTTTAATATGCAAGAATAAGAGTCAGAAATGATAAGATGACCTCACATAGTGATTTTAAACCCCATTGCTACCCTCTGCTTAGAATTTCCACTTATGACCATTTGAACATCTGGTATTCACTGTGTGTTTGCTTTGTTTTTATCTTCCATGTCATCCTCAGGTCAGCATTTTGTGGATCGCCATCGGACAGCTCTCATTAACAGAGTGAGCGACATCGGAGCCGTCCTGGATAAGCTCATTGAAAGGGGGCTGATCTCAAATGAGAACTATGATGCTGTAAGAGCTAAAGAAACCACACAAGACCAGATGAGGGACATTCTTAAGTTTCTGACTACAGCAAAAGCCAAAGACGCTCTCTATAAAATCCTTAAAGGGATGAGAAGTTTGAGGGCTCTCATCCTTGAGCTTGAGGAATCTGAATCTGGTTGTAGCTTCGGACAGTAAGTGGACATTTGTCGCTTAGATGACAAAAAACAAACTGAATGTGAAATTTAATGATGGCACAGGAGAGGACAACAAGAAGCTTAGTGTATATTCTGACATAAAATATATTGTGATTTAACTATAAAGAAAGAGGTTTCATTTAATATTTATATACTTATAAACACTGAGTAAGTGGACTGGAGAGTTAGACAAAATGTTATCCTGCAAATGATTTGCATCCTCTGGTCAAACTGGTCAAACAGCAAAGTGAAAAGGAATGCTTTTCATTTATATATTGCACAACACACACGTCAGAGTAAAAGAGTGACTTCATTAGGGAAACCACTGTAAGCTCTGAACATTTTTTATGGGTTTATGAAACACGAAAATATGAAACCTCTTAAGACTAAAGAAATGTGCATTCTCAGTGGGAAATAAATACACTTTTTAATACATGTCTTTTGATATGTCATTGTTTTCTTCTAAATGTTTTACATTAAGCACGATGGGTCAAGCAAAACCAATGTAAAGGACACACTTGTGTTTTTAAAATGTTTAAATTGTATGGGACAGTTACAAAGATTTTGAGTGTAGATTTAGTTTGTAAGGAAAACCACATGTCTTGATGTTGACTTGTAGTTTTGCTGTAATGTGCTTGACTTCAGGATTTGAAAATGTAAGACATGTATGATGAATTGATTGAAGTTTTATTTTGTTGTTTTGTTGTATTTGTACAATCAAAAACTCAGGGTCCCTTCAACTAAATGTTAAGACCAGAATAATGTGACATGGATTCATCAAAGCAAGTTGAGTTTTAATTAAAATAAAAACAGGTGGAATTATTTTTATATTGACATTGATATTTTTCTTTTTACTTTTATTTTACTTTGGGAGAAAACCTCCTCTGGGCTAGATGTTAGGTCCCCTACCACTCTGTTCACTTATGTCATAAAGTAGCACAAACAAATGAGAAGCTTAAATATGATGTAGGTTTTAATGTAATATCAAAAGTATAATACATAAATAAAAAAAAAACAATCTGTAAATCTGAGATGGTTCCAGGGAGCAACTGATCAGGCTCACTTTTATACACCTCTTTTGCTCCTCCTTTTATGGGCTTTATTGCAAGGTTCTCCTTTCCTAAACTTTCTCTATTTTCTTTGACACCATTGTTTCCCTGTCCAGCTCTACCTGTAATTAATTCATTGCAGCAGTTGACATCATGTGTACACCATAATTACATGAATACCTTAATTCTCATAGGAATTCCTCTAACTGTATACATTATTATAATAAAGGTTTTAATACAAGAATATGTATATGTATGTGTGTATATATTCAGAAATTGGGCTTATTCATGTGCTAAGAGAGCAAAGCTCATCTTGCCCTAGGTGTATCAGAGAGTATACACGTCTAGGAATGTTATTGTATGGGGGAGGCCGAGAGCCCATTCAATGAGCACACCTTTATGGGAAGTAGCATATAGACAGACAAGAATAAGATTGTCTATTTAGGCCTACTATTTTTAAGTTCTCATCAGCCAAACTGATCAGCAATTTACGATTGTGAACATCTATAAATGCAACATTTCCTGAGATTTGTATTCTCCTAGAGATGTCTTGTAATTTTTTTTTTTAAACATTTTATCAAGTTTTATTCCTGCAACAATAAATATACTCCAGTTAAATATAAGTGTTGTAGGAGGTCTCCTGTGTGTGTTGTGTTTTTCGTCTCATATTCATAGTATCAACTGCACTGATGTAGGTAATGGGCGGTCAGGCGGATGTGATGTGTAATTTATTTATTTTGAGTTTCACAGACAGAGGGGGAGAGCCTGGGAGTGAACACTTTCTGTTGACCGTTCTCACACATCTATTCGCTTACACGGTAATTTTTTGGTTTAGTCTGATTAAGTGGAAGAATTAATTATTGAACTTGGATCTTTGAGAGGAACTGAGTTTTAGCGTATGGCCGTATTTTTCTTCTGTCAGTGTTTAGTCCCTTACGGCGGCTAAGAGTGCCACTAAAAGTGTGTTATTATATTGCATAGCAAGGTAAAATTACATACTAATTTAAGATGATGTCTGTACTGAGAATAAGCAAGACCCATGTGCGATGTAGTGTGGTAAAGTATTATGCACTTCTAGCAGAGTATGGTAGGCTACTCGCTCAATCCAAGTTACATTGTGCAAGAATAGGCAATTTGGAGGGTCAGAGTGGGAATGAAAGACGCACCATTCTCTCTATTACAAGTCACTGTACAATCAAAATGATTTTAAAGCTGTTATTTTAAGATATATTAGTTGTTTGATATTGCTTTAAATAGTATGTAAGTATGAGGGTTTGGTGAAAAGTTTGATGAGTTTGGAAGCAGCAGCAGCAAAAAAATCAGAGAAAAAGAAAGAAAATAAACTTCAAAGTAGAATGATGATGAAGAGAAGTCCACTTTGCTGGAATAAAATTTACTAGGATTGACTGTCCAGATAATAGCACCTCATGCAAGATCATGGAAAAGATGATGAAAGAAAGAATAGGCTATAGGCTGCTAGTGTTAGGATTTGGCTGTGTCTTCATATTTTTCCTGTTTAGTCTGTTTTCATAGGTTTGGTTTTGTGTTCTGTGTTCTGCAAGCTTTATTTGATCTTGTAAATGTTGTAGTTTAATCTAGTCTTTTGTTCATTCGCATGTTTAAGTTTCTTAGTATCTGTCTTGTCTCTTATCTTAGCTCTTAGTCCTGTTTTTTAGTTGTGCTTTAATTCATGTTTAGTTCCTGGTCTGTGTACTTCTATGTTTTATTATTTTGGTCTGTGTCTTAGTCCTTAGTCTTATGTCTCCTGTTTGGTCTGGTCTCTGTCCATGCCCTGATTTTGCAATCTTTCCATGTTTTGTGTTTTACTTAGATAGATCTGTCTTCGTGTGTTCCCGAGTACTTTACTTCCTGTTTTATTTTGTATTTTTTTGTGCCTTGTGTTCTTGTGGAGCTTTGTTCCTGTTGTTGATTACCTGATGTATTTCAGCTGTGCTTGGACAGTTGCCACTGAGCTCCCAGTATAAGCCTACTTTACGTGGTTAATAAATCTTTGTTGGACTGCAATACCCTCGCCTCTGTCTGCATTTGGGTCCACTGTGTTTCCTGCCGCTGCACTCAACAACCCCTGACAGTTAGATGGGAAAAAATATTTTTTTCTCCCCAGTGGTGAATGTGGAAGGAAGGCATTTTGATCAAACTTGTCCATCATGCCTAATTCTTCTCTGTTCAAAATATGCACATGAACGGACTGAAATTTTAGAGGGTTTAGACACATGGACCCAAAAACAACTTTTCACAAAGCATCTCTTCTTCATGACAGTTGGTGATAATGTTCAGCCCTGTCGCAAGAAGAAGAAGAAGGACTCTGAGACCGAGTAGGGGATGAGGATTTGACACAAAGCTGGTGGGATTTGTGGAAATGCAGATGGGGAAAAATCCTGCTGAGGAATCACACCACGCTATGGGGAACAGCTCTACAGTTTGAAGATAAAATTAAGGTCGGTTTTAATTATTTTAAGAAATTTAATTTAAAATTATTGTAACCATTTAACCTATAGGCCTATAAGTCCATCTTATTTGCCGGTGGTAGCGGCTAACTTCCCTCATACAGTGCGGTGTCACCAAAACTACATCACATATCAATGGCAGTTTGGGACAGCAAGGCTTTACATCATAGGCTACATCATATAGCCTACAAAACCTCTATAGGCCTAAATTAAGGCTGCCCGAATACATTTTCTTCGGAAGTCGGCGTGGGAGTCACTGTCTGCGTGTGAGAGAGAAAACGTTCCGTTTCTACAGAGTAGTCAACTAATACAACAATAACCAAAACTTTGTTTTTAACTTTATTACTGCTAGTTTAGTAGACCCAAGTGAACAATCGCCTGTAGATTAACTTTTCTAATTTTGTAAAACTCCCTGCTGAGTCAGCACACATGCAGGCGTGTTTCAGTCTTTTGTGTCTTTTGCATGGGGCATGTGGCACCCTAAGGAAGCGCATTGCATTCACCAAAGAAAAACAAAATTGGAAGCCTTATCTCATAAGAGATCAGGATCTCGTAATTATGAGAAAAGATGTCATAATTACGAGAAAAGATGTCATAATAACGAGATAAGATGTCGTAATATCTATATATATCTATAAATAAAAGAAAGCCATATTTTAAATCAGAGGGTTTGTAGATTTTGATTTTTACATACAAAGCAGATCAACACACAGCAGGTTTGTGTTAAAGTCCAAGAATTTATAACTTTAATTTAACTTATTTGAGGTGAAAAGGTGCCTACGGACGAGATCAGGATCTCGTAATTAGAGATGACTGGAAAGGTGCCATTTCTGAGTTCAGGTAAAGTTGGAAATAGATTCACAGATTTGAGCTTCCGGGATCAATAACTCGTAAGCAAAACGTGCTTAAAACACTAACGACGCCTCTTTATTATCGTAGTTAAGTAGACAACGAGCTACAAGTACATTTTCACATAAATGAGTCTTCCTAGGAGCAGACCAAATGACATTGGTCTCTACGTGCAGCCGGCTGTGAGACGAGTGCGCAGGGACCAACACCGAAAACACATTCTGCAGAGATATTCAATAATAATTCAAATAATTCAATGCCCCCAAAATCACCTTACACATTAATGATATACTGCTGGTTATACTACAACACTTTGTTTAGGGTAAGACTTTTGCATACCATATATTAGGTAGGTCTATTTCCAATATTCAATAACTTCACTGTTAAAGGCTGTAGTGTCTCAAAAAATCCCCCCACAAATCATTGATATCCTGCTTGTGATACTACAACACTTAGTTTTTAGAAATATTGTTTTGCATAATTTGGGGAATTTTAATATTCAATAACTTTACTGGTACTGCTAGGGGGTGGTGATGGGGCAGTGGATAAGACAAATGCCTTTGATGTGAGAGACCCGGGTTCAAATCCACTGTGAGATACCATTGCGTCCCTGAGCAAGACACTTAACCCCTAGTTGCTCCAGAGGCGTGCGACCTCTGACATATATAGCGATTGTAAGTCGCTTTGGATAAAAGTGTGTGCTAAATGAATAAATGTCATGTTATAAGCAGTAGTGTCTCCAAAATTACTTCAATCATCAGTGGTCTTCTATTGCTGATACTACAACACTTTTGTTTGAAAAAATTTGCTTTGAGGTAATTTTGGGGGATTTTAATATTAAATAACTTCACTGTTATACAGATACCCAGCTAGACATTTTACTTTCCTAGAACATTTTGATAACTTTCCTGCTGGTGTCAAGGACATTGCCTTATAATGTTCCCTGATTGTTCCCAAACGGACACGATGTAAAGTTCTTTAAAGTGTTCGGGGACGCTATTTCATTACGTAAGTGTTCAGGGGAAGTTTTCTGTCTGCCTTATTGGTGGCACCTATTCTCAACATGAGACCATTGATAATTGGGGTGATTTTGGAGACACTACCCCAAAATTATGCAAGCCTATATTTCTACAAACTAAGTATTGTAGTATCACAAGCATTAGATCACTGACATGTAGGGTGATTTTGGAGACAATACAGCTTATAACAGTAAAGTTATTGAAGATAGAAATTCTCCAAAATTATGCAAAACTATATTTCTACAAGTGCTGAAGTATCACAAGCAGGATATCAATGATTTGTGGGGTGATTTTTGAGACACTAAAACTCTTGAAAGTGAAGTCATTGAATATTGAAAATAGACCTACCTAATATGAGGTATGCAAAAGTCTTACCCTAAACAAGGTGTTGTAGTATAACCAGCAGTATATCATTAATGTGTAAGGTGATTTTGGGGGCACTATATTGTGTAAGTGTGAAGTTATTGAATATCTCTGCAGAATGTGTTTTCGGTGTTGGTCCCTGCGCACTCGTCTCACAGCCGGCTGCACGTAGAGACCAATGTCATTTGTTCTGCTCCTAGGAAGACTCATTTATGTGAAAATGTACTTGTAGCTCGTTGTCTACTTAACTACGATAATAAAGAGGTGTCGTTAGTGTTTTAAGCACGTTTTGCTTACGAGTTATTGATCCCGGAAGCTCAAATCTGTGAATCTATTTCCAACTTTACCTGAACTCAGAAATGGCACCTTTCCAGTCATCTCTAATTACGAGATCCTGATCTCGTCCGTAGGCACCTTTTCACCTCAAATAAGTTAAATTAAAGTTATAAATTCTTGGACTTTAACACAAACCTGCTGTGTGTTGATCTGCTTTGTATGTAAAAATCAAAATCTACAAACCCTCTGATTTAAAATATGGCTTTCTTTTATTTATAGATATAGTAGCTACAGGAAACTGAAAGTCCAAGATGGCCAGCAGACCAGCCCTGTCCACTGCTGGAAGTCGTGAAATTTACGCGGGAAGCGAATTCAGAGATTCCCTCTCACTCTTGGATATTCTTTATGCAAATCATTTTGAAGGAGAGTCTTTCCATCGAAAATATCTTGAGCAGACAGAGGAAAACTTTTACCGAGGAGCCCCACCTGAATGGTTAAACTTTCACATAAGTGAACAGGCAGAGTCAGATGGCACTGGAAGCCCTTTTATTAAACGAGATGGATACGATACACTTGTGCAACAAATTCGCCAAAGAAGAAAACTCTCTGGAACATCAACTGTTAAACTGTTCCACCAGCCAGGATGTGGGGGAACCACATTGGCCATGCAGGTGTTGTGGGACTTGCGGAAAACCTTCAGGTGTGCTGCTTTAACAGGCTCAACCTCAAACATCTCAGATGTTGCAGAGGAGGTGGTCCACCTTTTCACAGCTGGCAGTCGAGGCCACCAGAATACTGTGCTGCTGTTACTGAATGATGAGTTAATTTTGGATGATCTGCAGAACATCATTACAATGAAGATTGCTGAACAGGAGATAGTCACCCATATGCCTGTTGTGATTTTCCTCAGCTGTATTAGAAAGGATGCAGTTCTACAGAGTGACCATGTTTTCCTCCAGGAAGTGCTTTCTGAGTCAGAGAAGAAAAGGTTTAATGAGAAAAAGGAGGAGCTGCAAACTAATTTCTCCCAGGCTTACATCCAGGAGGCCTGTGCTGTATTCAAAACAATCAAGAGAGCAGACAAATCACAGAAGACCCAGCTTGCTGCCTTCCTGTCCCTGCTGAATGCCTATGTACCAGGCTCATATCTCCTGGAGTCTCAGTGCCTGGACTTGTGGAATGTGAAGACTCCATCCATGGAGACCTTTCATTGGAGGACAGAATGAAGCCCTTTAGTGATCTCATCATCACCTTCCAACGAGATACCAGATCTGAAAAAAGAGTCTGCATGGCTCACCCTATGATAGCAAAGTGTTGCACTGAGATGATGGCTGAGGCAGGTGTGACCAGAAGTGACACAACAAGAAACCTCCTGACCTGTTTGTGCAGCGATGAGGTTCCTCCATCTTTGCTTGGTTTTGTCAAAGACATGTTAACCAAAAGAAGACCAAAAGAAATGAAACATGAAGAGGACCCAACCAAAAGTACAGAGAGTGAAGAGTGCAAAGAAAAGTTTTCTAAACTAATTCTTGACATTCAAAAGATGGAGGACAAGGCTCAGTGTGCATCAGTTTTAAAGGTGGCAACAAAACAATTTGATCAAAATCCATTTTATCCTC
This sequence comes from Micropterus salmoides, assembly GCF_014851395.1. Lineage (NCBI taxonomy): Eukaryota > Metazoa > Chordata > Actinopteri > Centrarchiformes > Centrarchidae > Micropterus > Micropterus salmoides. Next base: position 31,196,007 of record NW_024041150.1, read on the forward strand.
AGGCACTTGCTTGTTTCTATTATATAGAAATAAAAGACTACAAAAAGGCAGAAATGTGGGCAAAGAGAGCAAAGGAAAGAGATCCCCAAAATTCATTTGTTGCTGATACACTGGGACAAGTCTAGAAGAACTGTTTGAAGAACAAAGAGCGTCCTGTCAAACCAGGAGAAATTCTGCAACTGGCCACAAAAGCCATTGAAGCTTTCAAAGATGAAGAAGAACTTGCTGAAAATGAACACGGTAAAGACATGAAAGAAGATGGCAACACTAAAGTCTCACATACTTTTAACACCAGAGGGCAGTTTGGTTACCTGCAGGTTTGCAACCTTGTGTTTGACCTACTTGTTCGTCAAAACCAAACCTGGAGAGGAGTTCTCACAAAGAAGGTGTCCATGGGCTCTGTCCTGGGATTACTTGGAGACAACAAACTCTACAGATTTAACGACCTCATTAACAGTCTCAGAGACGAGGTTGAGAGAAAATGTGCCTTTTTTGACAAATTTCTGACCTACTCAAAGCCTGACATGAAGAAAGACGATGCCCTGTACATTTCTAGAGACACCTCAGACTGCTACAGGAAGTATGTCGGAGAATCTCCACCAAAACATTTAAAACAAAAAGGTGCTGATCTCATCCAGAAGCTTAAACAAAACCAGGCAGACACCTCTGCTGGCGTACTCTCATGTCTTGACAGAGAATACACTGAATCAGAGATTAAAGAAGTCACTACATGGTGGGAAGAAATTGTTCTATACAAAGATTCGGTAACAGCTCTGGTCAACTACATCTTTTCTCATATCATGCTAATAAATGTGGGAGCAATATTTCCCTCTAATTGCAAGTTTTTAACTGCATTCAGACAGAAAATGCCACTGACCTCCAAAGACGCACCTGAACTCCACATGTTAGCCCTCCTCTTGTACTGGCCAACAGACATTGAAGAGAAATGTGTCTTTGACCTTAGTCAGTTAATTCAGTGTATGCGCTGCTCGTATGACCATGCATATAAGACACACTTTCGGTCAAGGTACCTCCGCCCTCTGTTTTCCATTGGAAAAGGTCAAGATCTGAACAGAATTGTTCACAGAAAGGTCCTTGAGGGACTGGTTCTAAAGCAGAATAAGGAAACAATGCAAGACTGGGGCAACAACTGGAACAATGAGAAGATTTTTAAAGATCCCGAGGTCCAAAAACGCCTTCTCAAAGTTGATGGGGAGGTACGAAACTACAGAGTCTATGCAACTGTTGGTGGCACAGCGATTAAGGTGGATGCAAACCTGCAAAACAGCCTCTGGAAACCACGCCAAGTTTCCTTTTATCTTGGATTTACCATCAGAGGTCCTGTAGCCTTTGACATCCAGACACAAACTGAAGAAAAGGGTGAGAAGGGTAACATACTATAACTTTATCTATAGTATGTTACCTAAATATCTAGTTCCTCTGTGTATATTTTAGTACATGTTATTAATAGAGTGCATAACTTTCACAACTGTAACATAAATGTTGCACACTTGAAAACACCCTAGCTTTCCAGCATAAAATATATTGTAAATGCCACTATATTGTTCTTTATTGCATAATATTCCATATTTGCCATATACCATTGAGCAACAAAATCAGCCGGCAATGAAATAATCACTATGATGTGTTGATTGTCTTCAAAAACAAATTGACCCTTTCTGTTATCTTGTCATTGAGTGTCAGCGATTTGCCATCAAAGTTTTTGGTAGATGTTTCAGTAACAGAACGTCATGGGAAATGGAAAATTTAAATATATATATATATATATATGTGTGTGTGTGTGTGTATGTATATATGTAAAGTAAGACAGCTGATAAAAAAAGAAATGCCAAAAAAACCAAACAGAAATGCCTTTTATGTTTGACCTCAAACATAAAAAGATATGTTTGAGGTAATTTAGGAAAACGGTGTCCGCATTGCATCGTTTGACCACCAGAGAAGTTTAGTCCCACTCGGTTCGTAACTTGATTACAATTCACTTGGTCTTTCTGAAACTTTTTTCTTTTTATGTTATTATTTAAGCTCACAGGTGATCTCTACACAGTAGTTTAACATTGAGACTAATGCGAACGTACAGGAAGACAAAAGGGATTCGTAATAGTGCCAAAACTTAAAATAATCCAACTCTCAAAGATGTTGTGCCTCTATTACAGGTTATTCATTAGGTTTTCAGGCACATTTACAGCATAATTAAGTCTTAAGCAGCACTTTACAAACAAAAAAATCTGATGAACCCCCACAGTACTCTACCTGTCACAACGGCCAAAACAATTTCATGAGGCACATTAGGATGTGGTGACATTGTGTCTTCATCTTGTCTGTCCACTTGTGACCAAAACAATTAGAGGAACATTTTAAGGAAAGAACAGGTGGCCTCTAATTAAAATGATATTCGTAACACGAGAAGCAATAATGTTTGTTTGTTTTAATCTACAAAGGTTATTGTTGTAGATTTGTATGGTCAACATAGTTTATAACTAGAATGTAGGTGAAATATTTAGATTTTGTCCTTGTGAAACGTGTGTCCTCCACTTTAACCTGTCGTGTAAATTAGTTGTTAGATTCACTTTCTTTTCTACAGATTTATTTTGCAGCATGTTTTCCTAATTATTCATTTAGGCTATTATGTTGTCTTTTAAAAAACACTTTTTTTAATGTTCCTACTTTTGTCTATACTTTCTTTTGTGTTGCTCACTCTGTTGCATCTTTTTTTATAAACTGCGCTACAACAAAGTTTTGTTTTCTCAAGAGCATAATAATGTGAAAACATGGTGGAGATTATTTAAAACCTAAACAAATATTACACCGGATCATTGTTTTACTTTCCACTTTTGGTCTCAGCTTTCTCACTGTACACAAAAGCTTCATAGCCTCCGTAATAGGCAGCAAATTATCCAAAATAAACAAAGAATACGTTTCTAGTTTTCATATACAAGCATGTATTTATAACTTTTGTGCATAACATTTACAATCAAGGATCAGAACTGAAGCTTTAAATATGACATGTCTTAAACTGGAAAAAAAGAGGCAAAAAACGTCATGAATGTGTACAGTTATTTCAATGCAAATGATCACCTTTAACAGCACTCAACTGAGGAATAAATAAACACCATCAAACAGGGATTCCTTGCTAATGAGGCGTAACGTCTGAGGTCCTATTGGCTTATCTGAGCGATGAGCCCCTCCAGCTCTGGACGGCCCTTGAACCGTGCTTGAAAATCAGCCTCGGTGTGCTGAGAGGAAAACAGAGAGGGGAGAGGCGGAGAGATCTTTACTTACATGTTAAACACTAAATAAAAATAAATAACCACAAAATGTTTTACTTTAAGGTTGTATATAATCAATAATTACGATTAAAAAAAAAAGACAGATATTGCTTGTGGTAAAATGGAATTTTGTCTGACTTTAAATGTAGTCGTGTCTTCAACCACTCGAGGCTTTCATAATGAAGAGGTGTTTTATTTGAATTACTTTGTTCATCTCATTCATTTATTCTATATAGTCAAAAGTATGCGGACACACCTGACTTTTTGTATTTTTTGTCTACATCTGTCTTTCCATGAAATCAAAGAATTTTCAAAACTATTTAGATTTGTTTGATTTTCCACATCTTTCTGTGGTCTGGGGCAAAAAAAATTCTCATGTGCTCCAGCATAACGTGGCAGAGCTGTCATCATGCTAAACTCACCTCGTTCACAGAGAGCTGAACTCCCTCTGGTTGATTCTTTAAAAGAACGTCCATGAAAACAGGACACAGTGCAGCATTCAGACTGCTCAACTAAAGATAAATGACACGGGGCAACAGTCAGGTCTTCAAAACTCTTCAGGAAACTAACAAAGCATGGAGTTATAAGGAGACTTCCAAGAGATGAGTTTTACCTGGACAACTCGCTCATGAGTCTTCAGGATGGCATCAACGTACATCTTGGTGCCTTGCTCTTGCATCAGCATGACCTCTGTGCTCTTGGTTGGCAAAGCATAGCTGTGAGTGAAAAGCAGCAATTAAAGAGATCAAAGCATCCTTTCTACTGTGCTGCAAAGAAGACACATCAAGGAATTGAAGCATCGAAAATGGAAGTGTTACCAGATGATCTGCATGACATCTATCTCTTTATTACTGTAAACTTACTAGTCTTGTTTACAATTGCAAGAAAACTTTAATATGTTTACATATATACACAATACATGTGCTGTTGAGTATGAATGTGACTTGATGAAGCTCCAAGGATTGAAATGTAAACATGAATAAAGTGAGTACCAGTGATTGACAGTGTGTTAAATTTCTTGATTCTTTCATAGAGTTATGATCCCACACACCCGAATACAGTTAGTATTTATTTCTGTGTCGTGCCAAATATCTGGCCTACCCCATAGTGGAATACAAGACACCGCAATTTTGCAAAATTAGCATCTTTCAGTCATAGACGCATGGAAAGATAATTAGATTTTGAATAACATTTATGTGGAATAATTTCTAATGAACTGTTCACCAAAAACACCTGCTACAAGCCTACAGTTTATCCAGATAACAGGCTTTTTTTTCCTCCAAGCAACTGGATAATTTAGATGTTGCATGTGTAAACAACATTCATTTCTGTTTTTATCTTTGTACTACTTGTTACCTGCTGACGTCTTCTGTTAAAAACTGTTCTCTTTCTAAATATCCTCACCTTTCCGCCACTTTGATGCCGAGCCGGTTGCAGAGGTTGTGGATGTACTGGGAGTAATGCTCCACCACTGTCATGTCATAACCCGACACTTTCACATTCAGAGTCCCGTACGCTGTATCCGTCGCTGCCGTGATTTGTTTCATCTGGTGTTTGTCTTTCTTTTTCTTTGGCTAAAAACAAAAAACAAGAAACACTTTATTTATAACGGCCATTTATGACGTTATTAATACAGTAGTTTTATATCTTTAGTCCAGATTAGACATACAGCAAGCTAGGGATATAATTTTTTTTTTTTCAAAGTTTAATTCAAACATTGAAATTATCTATTCGACCTGTTCAAATTCAAAAATTACAGACCGTGAGCCAGACAATCTGAAGTAGTTTGCCATGTGGTCCAGCAGGGGGTGCTCTTAAAATCAATTGCCTTGACCTATTGACCGATCGGTAAACTAAATCAATAAATAAATGCGCTATATGGGTTGTGTTCGTATTGCTGCAAACAAATTGGGTGAATTTGTTCAAACCTGACTACTGCTTGACGATCGCTGAACCTTCAGTAAACCGTAATCTGTTTTGTGTAGTTTTGGAATGAGGTAGCATTATCATCAGGTAGACAGAAAACCAGATCATCTCAATCTTATGTACCGGTTTGAATTAAAAATTGCATCACAAAGTGTAGTCTCAGGTCTAAAAGTCAAGAGTTGGTTGACTAGAATAAATTAAACGTTGAAGCTTAAACATTGACTTTGTTGACGTTGTGTTCAAAAAAATTGGAATCGATAATTAGATGTTATCTTGTTAAGGCCAGAAACCATTGTTATTGAATTCTCTTTAATGATTCTGCCTAATCTCAGCCACACACTTACAGCTCTATTGAGAGGCAGGATTTGCAGCAGAAATAACAATAACAAATAATAATAATTGTCCAGTGTAATCTCGTTTTAGGGTCGTACCGCTTCTTTAGGTAAAAGGTGTCTCCACCTTCCAATCCCGTGAGTTGGCATGGATCTGTATTGTCTTTCATTTACAGAAGCTGAGGATGAAGAGAAAACAAATTGCCCATTTAAATACATATACTGTATACACATGCCAGACATCTTGGTATGCAAGATACATTTAAAATCGTTCTGACCGCAGTAACAAACATAACAGGATTTATCGTGCAAATTTACATGCAATTGTTTTTCTTAGTAATCTTTAAATACTTACCCCAAACAGGAGGCCGGATGGATGGTGTGGCGCTTAAAATAAAACAGTATAATTATTAGTCAGAAATAGTATGAGGAAGAGAGGACCTATCTCACACACTTATAAATAATCTTCCCAAGTGTCAGCAGTTACTTTGTTGCACAAACGTTATCATATCTAATAAAAAAATGGTCAAAACTGTAAACATGATACCCAAGTTTTAGATTCAAATCTTTTAACCTGAGGCTCTTTGGTTGTTGTTATGAACGACTACAATCATCACACCTTTCCAATAAAGCCGTCAGTTAGGCCAATAATGAGAATATAAAAAATCATTGCAAAGACTTACCGGCATAATGTCAGCGCTTGATTTAACACAAATGCCTGTTGTGTGACAGAAACCTGCATCTGGATAAAAACACAATAACATCAGCATCTTTATTTGGAGCATTAGTTAATCAATATAATCTAGTTTTGAATATGATCAAGCTAATCTGTAAAACTAAAAACCTTTTTTCTTTACACATGAACTGAACTAAACTCTTTATTGTGAGTTGGGGAAACAACTTCTACAAATTGCCCACAAGAAGAAAGGAAAACTGGGTATTCAGAGCATGTCCAATGATTTCAGCTTATTAGTCCGTTTGATTAAAGGTTTTTAGCCTTTGTACTCCTATATAAAAATCAGTAAAAACTAACTGAATGACAGGTTGCAATCCTGGTAAATGGCAGTCTCTTCTGCAGCAGCTTCTTCACGAGTTAATATAATAATATAATATAATAAATAATATTGGTCATTTCTTGATTGATAATTCTTACGTTTTGCTGGTCCAAGCTTTCCAGAGTGATGACACGAGAAGCTAGCTGCTCTCCTGTGCTTCATTTCATTGAATATTCACTATATTTTCACATACACGGACAGAGCGGTGGTGAAGTAAAGGCTCAGACGCCTCTACAGTAACTAATGCTGCCATTGGAGTTAATCACTGCTGTGTGACCTCTGTGAACAAACTGACGTTAAACACAAAAATAAATTACCTTTCGAAAAGCAGGATTCATGGCTCAACCTCTCTCTGTCTCACTGCGTGTTGCGGGGTGATTCGTTGAGTTATCTACATCCAACTACAGTAAAAAGAAAAACATGCAAAAACATGCGCTGACTGTTACTAACGCCGGAAGCAGCTCCGTCGTCTTTTATGACCGTCACAGAAACAGGCTGGAACAAACGTTCCGGGTCGTGTTTGGGTTTGGCATAAATCCGCATATAAACCACATTCCGATTTTCTTCAATAACAACAGCATATGTAATGGTATTTATATTATATAATAGTACATGTATTTCTGTGTGTTAAAATAGCGGTAATTAACGCTTTTAAATGAGGATGCTGTTGGCCCGGTGACAATGTCCCACTGCCAGATCATCCCAAGAAAATTACATTACAATGAAATGACAGGTCCCTTCTCAAAACACTTACATCCATTTCATATTAAAAGCCATTTATTTATGCTTAATTTCTTCTGGCTATTCTGCATCTATGTTTTATCTTAAATCTCATTGGGGGTTTCTTTACATTTGTATGTGACTGTATTTATTTGAAATCCTAAAGGTGTTATCATTATTTATTTTTTTTATGTCACTTTTCTTCCCTCCCGAATCAATGCCCACATCTGGTCTTTTACAGAAATGTCAATAAAAGTCAAATAGCAGTTCAGTCTGGTTATCAGGCAGACTATTTTTTCTTAAGTGTAGTGTAACATTTTAAGTCAAACCTTCTCTCTGCCCTCCTCTAGACCAAATCTAACTGAAGTTAAGTCATGTACAGGAGGGTTTTTCATAAAAGGACAACTACACAACTGTGCACATTTGAACAGGCTTTATTATTATGTATTAAGTATTTTAGTTTGGCCCCTCACAAAATCACCCGTATCAAAATAAAAATCGACTTTTAACATTCAAACGTTTTAGGCCTAACATAGCATTTTTTGTAGTAAAGTGCAAAGTTCCTCATCACCTGAAACAAATATTTAGAGAATAATGTATTAACTGTGCATAGCAACATTTTTTTAAACAAAGCAATAACTACTTTTAAAGCACAACTATGAAAAGCAAAGTCATCCTATAGCCTATGTAAACTGTTATTAACACATTGCATTTCTTTTTCTAACATCATGCCAAGCAAACAGACTTTTCAAAGTATCCATGCGCACACACATCCTTACTCTTTGGCTTGCAATGTTTAACTCTACCATGAACCAAACAATCACAACAATCCATACACGCAGGACTCATTCAAGTAGATTGTTTCTAGCCTTGCGTGTTCGCTCTCCTTCGGGTCACATAACTGTGGCCTCTTTACAAAGATACGGGTCAAAAAGGCTTTCTATGGTGATGGAAAAACTGGGAAACTCAAGAAATTAAAATATTGTGTTATTATTTTCTATGCTTGGGACATTTAAGGAAAATTAATTCAGAAGCTTTCAGAAGCTCTGTCTGCTTAGCACCTGTTGTATCAAAAATTCATGTGAACAGGTGAAAGTTCTCTAAACAAATTAGATCAAATCTGCAAAGTGGTAGAAAATCCGGCATAAGAGACGTTTTGCCAAATTTAGTTTGAAGTTTTTGAGTCCTTCCAGCCACATTCTGTCATCATACATTCACATCCGTGTGTGTGTTCGTATACAGCAAACGGCTTCTACAATAAAGCACCTTAGTTAAGTTCAGGAGTATGTAACACAGGTTTAGCATGAGATTCACATTGGCAGATCCTCAGTGCACAGTTAGTTATAAATCAAAGTTCTGTTATCATCCAGTGTCGTCATCTCAGGGTTTGAGGCAAAATGTGGCTAGCTGCTCGAGTTCTTAACCGTTTAAGGGACATTCAAAGAGAAGACGGGTGCAACTCTAACACAGATGTTTAAATCCTTAACATCTTTTGCAGTCACCTGCAGTTACGGATCAAATCCAAAGTGCTTTCATAGGTGTAAAAAAAAAAAAAAAAAAAAAAAAAAAAAAAAAATATATATATATACACACACACACACACAAATCAAGTCCTCAGTTAGACCCCTCTCTCTTCCTCGTCGTCCTCTTCTCCATCCTCTTCCTCGTCATCCTCTTCTTCCTCTTCCTCTTCCTCCTCCTCCTCCTCCTCCCCCGGGCTGTAAAGCTCATCAGCCAGCTCACTCCGGTCGTGTCCTTCCTCCTCCTCTTCCTCGTCCTCATCCTCCTCCCCCTCGCTCCTCATTTCCTCCACGCTGCTGTCATCGAGGTCGTCGTCGTCGTCATCGTCGTCCTCCTCCTCCTCCACAGTCTCTTCCTCATTCTCCTCCTGCTCCTCCTCCTCGAGATCGGAAAGCTGACCTGCTGAGCGTACACATTTAAAAAAAAAAAATTCTTCTTGAACTCTGGTATTAAGCAGACACTTTAACCTGAAATATGATACATTGAAACTGCACTTATGTTATATTTATATTTTAAAAATAGACAGTTAGCAACTAGATGGTGAACAGACTGGAGCATTTAGCAGCTAAAAAGAGGGAATATTGGGGCTTACATTTATCAGATGGACAGAAACATGAAAATAAATGCAGATGTTGCTTTGTGTCTGCAGGATGTGTAAATAGGTTATAAACTGTGTGCTAACAAGTTCACAGTAACTACTTTATAAGGTGATAATTTGTCACTGGTGCATTTTCAGTTTTTGTTCTCCAGGGGTCGTGTTACAGAAAGTTCCTATTTTAAGTCTTGAATTAAGAAAGGAACAGTCTAAATTAGGATTTTTCTCAATTTGGTATTACAGAAGCAAATCCTAACTAACTTTAGGAATCCTATTTCATCCTAACTTATCTCAGGTTAGGAAATCCTAAATACTCAATCCAACATAGGTTATCAACTTTTATGTCTGTTACCTAGCAACCAATGCCACTTTTCTCATTTTGGCGAGCTAAAGGGCTTTTAATCGCTGTTTTGGTAGTTTCTTTTAATGAAACATACACTGAAAATGGAGCAGAAACAACAACTATGATTGAACTTCAATTCAGATGACTTAGAGGTGTTTATAACCTCCATTGAGAAATCCAAATCCACATAATGCTTAACTGGGGAGATTAGAAAGAGAGAGAGGGCTAAAATAGTGGACACAGTCTCCGCGGCATATCCGGCATCCAGCGGAGTATTGATGCTGTCAAAAAGTTTACAGTGATATGGAGACAAAGGCACTGTTGTGTCCAAAGAACAGAGGAAAACGTTGGTGGCTCCTCCTGTGATCCCTCACTGATCCCGGCAGAAGGCTACTCTTCTCTGGAAAGTTAATAATGACGGTAAAAACAAATAGGCTAATAATAAAGGCTGCGGGCTAACTTCATCATGTTTTTCATGTATTTCTTGAATTCAACAATCGCCTTCTATCAAAGACTTGCATTAGGATCCTTTTGTTAGATCAAGCCTTGCCATTATGTTATATAATGAGACGTTATCTAGCGTTACATCGCCTACAGCCTTTCTAGTTTTGTCATCAAACGCATCGGTAGAATCAATGTTGACATTTTGTTGATTTTGTAAAAGGCTTAAAGTGAATCTAATGAGCTCACTGAATAATATCAGGCAATATCTTTGAGCATGGCACATGGGGATGACAGCGTTCAGGACAAACTGAAATTTGAGGATGATTTAATGAATGAAAACTCCTTACACACGGTACTAATGACAGCAACAATGTGGCATGGTAGTTCCTCATCAAGGAACTTTCTCATTTCTTCTTCCATCATCACTCCAAGAACCTCCGTCTCCATGTCCACGTATTCTGGATAGAACATGTTTTTTCTTAGCTGCCTACGGCACCTAAAAAGCACACACACACACACACACAGTGGATTAAAGGTTCAGTTTTGGCATATTTGCTGTCACTATATCCTGACAGTAGTACATTAGACATAATCTGATGCTCCTGATGCCATTTGCAAGGATCCGCCAAAACAACCAATCAGAGCCAGGAGCAGTCTCTAACGCAGTGTCAATCACTGCTCATGCACACGCTGCACAGCCTCCCTCCTCACGCATGCTGTGACTCAGTCAAGCTCAATATCTTCAGCTCGTGGCTTCTGAAGTTTTGCAAACACAATGTTTGAGAAACCATCACCCAAAAACTGCCCGTCCCTCCTTTGTCAACAACAGCGTACAGTACAAAAAACGTGTGTGAACACGTCCCCACTCCACATCGAGCTTCAGGCTCATTATGTTCATTACCATGGCACTTATATATCGTACTTGCACTTATCGTACTATCACACTTGTATATGGCAAGGAGGCTTAGTGGAGTGATATGAGCAGAGGAGAGACACAAGGAAGGCTTGTGTTGTATGATCAATTGTTACATGACTGCCCCTTTAAGGCTTTTTTAAAATTAGATTTCCAAATGTTTGATTTTCTAAGCAAAAATGCCAAACATGATGGTCACAGCTTCTTCAAATGTCAGAAATGTCAGGTTTTCTATTGTCAAATAAAACAAGCTAACAAAATAGATCACTTTGGACTGTGGGAAATTTTAACAAACTTTTTACTTTCTGACATTTTCTAAACAATGCGGTCAATCAATCAATCGAGTAAATAATCAGCACATGATAATGAAAATAATTGTTAGTTGTCGCCCTGAATGAATATTGGTGCAGTACTTACTGTTTTCCTGTTGTCTTGTATGCCTGAAAAAAGGTACAAAACAGATGATTGGACACAAATCATACACAAAATGTTTATTTTTGCTAAATCAGATAATGAGAACTGAGAAAGACGAGGATGGATAAATTAATTTGGTCATCGTAGTAAGGGTTGTTGCAGCCTTATGCACAAGGAGCAAGACTGCCTGGGAATGTCTAACAAATGTTAACTTGTTTTTGTAATGTACATATGTATTAAAAAATGTAGCTGCCATCAAATTTGTCTCTGTTTATTCTAAAACTGAACACTTCCCACCTACATTAATACATTATGAACTCCACTACCTATCTACATTAACGTTTACTAATCATTGAAAAGTTGATTCACATAAACGACTTTACACTATTTACTACAACTCAAAGGCAAGTTCAAATACGTAGGTGTAAAGAGTATGTGATTTGTGCTTAATGGGCCAAAACATGCAAACAGCTCGTCAGCGCTGAGCGATGTGACTCACCTCGATGAAGCGGAAAGGGTCGTTTTCCGCCATAAGGCTTTCGATGCCACAGCGGACCTCCTGGAGACGGGCCTGGTCCTGGCAGATCCTGGAGATGTTCTTCTGAATCGCCGGCCCGTTGGTGTCACAGTGAGTACGTGTGCATTCTCGCAATCTGGTGACGAAGCGGTGCACTTTGGCCTTCATCTCCTCACCCAGCCTGGTTAAGCCCTGCTCCGAGTCGTCCATAAACTTCTAGATGAGGGACGTGATGAGGAGGAAAAGAGAAATAACACAGGGCGTCATCAGGATGACAGTGCTTTTGCTTTGGGAAAAGTACAGTATGATCAGTCAATTGACAGAAAACAGGCAACTATTTTGATCAATTAATCATTCGTAATTCATTTTCAAGGCAAAAATGCCAAACATTCACTAGTTCAAGGCTCTCACAAGCGAGAATTTGCCTTTTTTCTCTCGCTTATATTACTGTAAATTGAATATCTTGAGGTTTAGGTTGGACAAAGCAAGGCGTTTGATGACTTCACTTTGGATATTGGGATAAGAGTTAAATTTTTTTATAGAACAAATACGTGGTAGTTGCAGCCCTAATTCACATTCATATACTGAAAATGCCTTACATGTAGCACTAAAATAGAGTAATTACATATGAAAAACACCTACAAAATAAGGTACTGTCAATTAAAAACAAATGATTGTGATCGCTTTGCCAGGTATGTTGAAGTATGCCAGTATTCGGTCAGATGCTCAGTGGTGCCATCAATTCAAATGTAACAAAGCAAACACTAATTTCTGGTCTTAAACTTGGTCAGCACTGTTGTATTTTAAATGTGTGCCATCGTACCTTATTCTGTCGCTCCTTCTCCTTCTGCTCCTGGAGTTTCTCTCTGCCATGCTGTACTTCCTTTCAACCCTGTACAGCTGCTTGTCCAGTGTGCCCTGGAGAACATGAAGAGCAAAAAGCACAGAGATAATGATTTTACAACTTCAAATAATTCAAAAGACATAAGTGTAGGGGCTGAAGGGCTGAAGACATATTGAGTGCTAACTGTGCCAATGACAAATACTCCTCCTCCTCCCCTATTGAAACATCTCACTTCAACGTTTTAATCCACAGGAAATGTTATTTCTTTTATTGAATAGCTAACAGTAGAAAACTGACAATATTGTGTGTGTTGTGTTACATGAAGCCAACTCTGGCTTCACTGATCTCAGCTCTAAATAGCGTCCTCATCTCTTCAAGTGCTTTCAAATGAATTATATTTTAACCACTGCTGCCTGAACACCAATAAATAAGAGCCTACAATTTTGCCTACTAACAAATCCCAGTATTCTCTTGAACTTTAGCTTTATAATATCACTGTGGTCCTGAGCTGAAATTCGGTGTAATGGTAAAAAAAAAAGGTGTCAATATTTATCTGGTGTTTGATGCACATCGGCTCCCATTCATTGTTCTAACCCCGGCTTCCTGTTCATTTTTATCCAACTTTCTCAGCAATACGCAACACATTTGAAACCATTGCTCCTAGCCAGAGCTGTTTTGACCAATTTAAAAAATTTCAACCGTTTATAAACAAGTTGAGAGGAAAATGTTAATCTATAAAACCAATAAAAAACAGTTACCAGCCAGCAGTGACTAATATTTACCTTAGGAGGATTATCCAACTTACATTACTGAGATTTTCGGTTACTTGAATTTATGTCATCCAGCTTGTGCTACCAAGTGGGGGGGTGTTCACAACGCTGCCGCAACAAAACAGAGCAACCGCAACATATTGTTAACATAATTTTCCAGGACAACACAAGACTTTCCAGGACATTTGACTTTCTTTCATTTTCCATGACTGGAAAATAGGTCAACTGTTTTCCAGGTTTTCCAGGACGAGTGGGACAACAGGTTTCTGGACTAAATATCCATAACAATGAACTGGAAGCCTCTCAACTTCACACTCTGCTCAGGAGAATGGAAGCACAGGAAGTGGACTGAACTCTCCCATAAAAAGACCAGAAAGTCATGTGACTCATTCATTCATTTACACACAGAGCCATCCAAACACTGATGATATCCATTCATCAGGATTCCAGACTCATCACAAGACTTTGTGCGAGCCAAACAATCAAAAGTTGGTTAAACCGAATGGAAGAGGCTTCAAAACGCAGAGCTCCAACACATTTATTTCTGAATCATTCATATTGATACAAGGATTTAGTGCTAAATAATAAAGATAATTAAATATAACTATGGGGGATGTTGTGGGGATAAAAAACAAAAAAATTCAGTCCCATTGAATTTAAACTGCAATCATTCTGTAGGCTTCCTGAGCATTTCTATAACATTTAAAAGGTGTGAGAATTTCCTACGTTATGTCCCTTTATAATAATCCAGAATTTTCTAATCTGTGCAGGAACCACGATGACAATGAAAAGGGTACCTTGAGATCTTTCATCGTGTTTTTCAGGGTCTTGATTGTGTGTCCAGAGTGTCCACCTTCTATGGTGCAGGCGTTGCACACGCACACCTTGTCATCCATGCAGTAATACCTGGAGACGCACACCAAGTAAAAACTCAGATAAACCTTATAAAGGACAGCTCAGTATTGAAATAACAGGTTGGACTCACTAAGGAGTGAGTGCCGCTCCAAATGCGGCGAAAAACGCAATGTGGGAAATATGGAGTTTGAAAAGATACTAATGTAAATATGTTTGTTCAGTTGGGTTTTGTATACGTTATTGAAACATTTCACACTCCCAGCATTACTTGATAATGAAAATAGCTTCAGCCTGAAACATACAATATAATATATATTAATAAACATTGTTCCACTGTGTTCCGTGTATCCGTAGTTAATATCAGCTGGTCATCACTGACTCAAATAGCTTCAGTAAGTTCCCACCTTTACAAAATATTAACAGCAATATATGAGTGCACATGCCTCCTACCGGTATATCTCATCATGATCTGGGCACTTCCTCTTCCAGAAGTCATTCATCGGTTCTGTCAGCGGGTGCTCGCGGAACGCCGGCAGCTCCAGATGTGGCTTTACATGCTCCTGGCACATCGACACCTCACACTTCAGGCACGTCTTGACCGCGAACATTGACGCAGCAGCGGCAGCACCAGCAGCTTCCTGCTTGCCACCCTCTTCCTGAGAAACGGAGGCAGCGGAGGACCCGTCCCCAGCAGAACTGGAGCCCGACGCCTCGGCAGCGACTGAGGGGCAGTAGTCACACGGAACTGCAAACACACTCCTGGCTGGCTGCGCTGCTAGAGAACATGACAGCAGTTCTCTGGATTTTAAAGCTGTAGCTGCTGCAGTGGTAGCTCTGCGCCGGTGACGGTAGTCATCAGAAATATTGGCTAGTTTGAAGTTTTTCTGAAAGTTGATGCCACACCGGTGGCTGTCGCGGCACTCTGGGCAGCGAAAGCGACCTCTATCAGCTTGCCGCTTTAGGCGGTCCAGGCAGGTCTTGCAGAAGTTGTGGCCACAGGAAGCAAGTAAGGGTCGCGGTACAGGTCCAGGCACACCGGGCAGGTGAGCTCCTCTTGCAGGACGCTTGACTGTTCTGACTGGGCCGAGGCCATGCCAGTTTTTAGACTGTGAAGTCAGAGGGGTGAGCTGGAGGCGGGAGGATGTGGTGGGAGATGAAAAAGGATGAACAGAAGGATGGACAGAAGTGGGGAAAAGGTGGATGAGGAAGAGGTGGGGATAAAGGGGATTCTTTGTTTAAGTAATTTATAAAGCAAAAATTCAAAACATTTGATTTGCAGCTTTTCAAGTGAATGTCTTTGAGTCTTAAAACTAGAAACATGAAGAAGTCACTTAAGGATCGTTGACAGAGCTAATTTTAATTAGCTAATTAATCATTTATACTATAAAATATCAATATGAAAAATGCCCATCAACCTGAGATGATGTCTTCAAATCAGACTAACAGTTCAAAACACAAATGCTCACATTACAGACGCTGGAAAGATTTCACCTTAATAAATACCTGAAGCAATTAATAAATACATCAAAAGTGGTTGCTGCCCTCCTCATTTGTAGAATTAGAGAGGAAACATGAGTTGATTCATTGATTAAGTAATCAACATAAAATCTGTATGCAACTGCTTTTAATAAATCGATTAACCAATTTTTCACTATTTGCTTGTCCCCAGGCTCTCAAAGCTCATATAAGGTTTAAAGTGATGGTTAGATAACACAAGCAGATGTCTATAGACAACATAACTACTTGATTAATCTGGAAGACAATCTGCAAACGATTCAGTAATAAAAACAAGTGTTAGCTGCAGCTCTTAGTGTGATTAGGCCTCCAGTAACCAAGTTAACTTTTGTCTTATTTCAACCATTGTGTGAAACCGATTTACCCACCAACAACGCTTCCTCCTTCCACAATAAAAATAATAAAAATGAAAGTAAAACTCAACTTTAGGCCTTGCTACATACAACCGCCGGAACAAGGTCAGCTGTCCTGCTGCTCAGTTAAGCTTGTTAAAATAAAAAACACACACAGTCTCGGCTCCGTTTAAAGGCTTTGACCCTGAGATAACCTGGAAACCTACCAACCTGTGCTGTTTACATGAAACGTAAAGGTGGTGTCCCCCTTTACTGAGCAAAGGTTTCCAGTCCGTCACCTGACAGCCTTGGACATAACACAGGCCTATAAAAAGCTGCTCTAAAAACTATCACCGTTTATTTAGTATGTTTTTCTGACGAACCAACTATTAGCTAACGTTAACTTGCCTCCCCGGTGTTAGCTGCACTAATCTCCCCCCTGGCTGCTCAGTTGTTGGGACGGTTGATGAGCTAAAAGCAAAACACGACG
Organism: Micropterus salmoides; assembly: GCF_014851395.1. Taxonomy (NCBI): domain Eukaryota; kingdom Metazoa; phylum Chordata; class Actinopteri; order Centrarchiformes; family Centrarchidae; genus Micropterus; species Micropterus salmoides. Next base: position 31,212,880 of record NW_024041150.1, read on the forward strand.
GACAGACAGCTATTAACGCTACTTACGTTGACAATGCGGGCACTTGCGACGTTATGTTGTCTTCGTAAAAAGATGAAACACTGATTTACCCAGAGCTTCAGAAGCTCACACAAGATGAGGCTAATGTCTCAGACGATGCACCTGCCGTCCTGCTGCTGCTGCTGCTGCTAACATGGTAACACGTTACGACCGTTAGCTCCGTTTGTTTTTGTTCCCACAAACAGCCCTGTCTGTTTTAGCAGTCCGGGGAAATATTCCAGTCATCGGGCGTTTAGTTGCTCATCTGGCGTTTTCGGCATTTGACACAAAAGGACGTGTAGACACACACACTCACACACACACACACCTGTGAGACAGACAAACAGACGGCTGATAGTGGGCAGGCTGATGCGGGGAAAGTGTTGCCTTCAGGGCGACTCGGAAATTCACTCGACCGCTTAGGGCGCTGGTACATGACGGCTGTCACACGTTGTTGTAAGCAAGCTGTTCTTATTAATATAATCAATTAATAAGTCTTATGTGTCTTCTTGTGTGTGTGTTTTCTCTTTTTGTTGTGTTTTCTCATCTGTTCATGTGTTTTTTTTAAACTGTTGTGTTTTGTGCTTTGTTTTTTCCTAATCTGAAATAGGGAATGAAAAAAAAAAATTTCTGCAAACATAATCATTCTGGTAGGACTCAAACAGCTAGGAAATAAAATTGAACACCAAATGATGTTTTATAAATTAATTGTTACTTTCTGCCAAAAAAGGAAACAGCCAGCACAAAGTCTGACTGCTTTCTGAAAGTGTTTTCTACTAGGGTTTTAAATCCAGTCAGTCGCACACAAATAAACCTCAGTGCTAACAGATAAAAAACTAGTTGAGTAAGTCACTTCATTGTTAGAGTTGAATGAACTGAAGATGTATAGCAGGCTATGCTGCTACCGCCATCAGCTCATAAAACTACAGGCCATTCAGGAGTGCCGACAACATGAGCATAAATCAAATGATTAGTTCCCATCATATCATCTTTTGGACTTTAGGGGGGGTTTTGTGTGTGTGTGTGTGTGTGTGTGTGTGTGTGTGTGTGTGAGAGAGAGAGAGAGAGAGAGAAATATTGGATACTAATACATCTTTGGACATTAAATGGTTAATTCAATTAAACCACGTCAGAGGTTTAGAGTGACAATCACTATTTAGTGTAACTGCTAAAAACTACACACTGCTTGGGCTGCTGGAGGGCTTGCACACCACAATATTTTCACCCCAGGTTGGAAACTGGATTGAATCCTAAAATAAATTTGTAATAGATCAGATAATGTGGTAGCATGATTTGTATGATATCAGATATTATCAGTGATCGTGACTGTGCAGAAAGTTAAAGAGGGGCATATCTGATTTTATTTACTAATTTTACATGAAATTATTAATAAGTCTCCAGGCAAACATATTGGAGAGGGTCAACATTTCGTCTAGAAAATACACAGGTATTTAAGACACAGGATTCCAATTTCAATTTAGTGTTACAAACAAAATGTTCATATTTTATTTAGTGATGTTTAGATGTTTGATGCAACAGACACATTATTTCATGGATTTTAGGTACATTAATCTGCAAATTTAAAATGGATTTCTGTAACTGTACTGACAGATACTGAGATACAGGACACTGCCATTTGGCAACCAATCCATCCACCAAATTTCAATAGTAATGTAAAATTCTGGCCAGTTCAGCCCCCTGCACACATGGAGCCTTCTGTGTCACAGTTCAGCCACGAGCTGTGGCGGGGCTTGAACATCCGGATTCGAAACAGTAAAACTTACCCTGTATCACCAAGTATTGGTATCAAATGTCTGGTGAAATTCTTAGTGTCGATTTAAACCAGGTGAACAGCAGCTGGAAACTCAGAAGGAACAGTTTCCTCCAGATATCTGAGCCAGAGCACCAGTATGATGCACAATAATGAAGGTTCGATTCAGCATGAAAGTGAGAAGTGCTCTTTGCTAGAGACAGTATTTTATATAACTCAAAGGGGAGACTGAAATACAATGAAAAGACAGGTAAAGAACTAACCTCCCATGAGCAAATGTTTAATTACAAAACCCCCTTTTCCATAAATATTGATATGTGTATGAAAAACCCGTATTGAAGATGGGGTAAATTATTTATTTATTATTCACAACAGAAATGACAAATAAATGGACACAGGCCTATGAAACTCCCTTTTCCCCATCAATTCAAATAATAGGTACAACCTATAAAAATGTCAACCTGATTTTGAAAAATCACTAACGCAACATGGTTAAATAAACCTAACTTAAATATACCACTATATCGTCTACTCAAATATCTAAGCAACTATTACAGGTTGCCATGACATTCACAGTGCCAAGACGATAAAACTACTGATATTGGTGATCCCCTGACTTTTCATGCATCACCATCCGTGGTTTTGTAAAGGAAAAAAGTCTATAATGTTGTCAAACAAATGTTTGTTGAGTCTTTATTACACTCCCGAAGTGTTCCTTGTGAATCACTGTCCGAACATGTGAGGAAATCCCACTTTGAAGATGACAGGACCCTGAATGGTGAAGCCAAGATAGAAAAGCATTGGGCTCAGTGCTGAAGCATCAGGTTCAATCTCTGCTACGGCCATTATTTTCTTCCCTCCAGCACAAAGAATCACGTCCTGCTCTTCACGCCCCTGTGGCATCGTGGGAGAATGGCATAGCTCTCCCTGGACTGGAAGGAGGATATCTTGGAGTTCTGGGATTCCCCACACTTCCCCCTTGATCCACATTTCATTGATGCGTCTCCATTTCTCCTTCATTGCTTTACTTTGTTTCTTTGTTACTTTAACTTTTTCTTCCACGATTGCATCCAACCTTGATTTGTGAATCCATTTGCTCAGTCCGGAGCCCTTTCCCAAAAAAAACAGAGGCAAAAGGTAACGGCCTCGAAGGTACTTGGCATACTTTGATCTGTCATACGCTGTCTTCATTAATGTGACATACTGTTGCAGGTCACGGTCGAACGTGAGCTCGAGAGATGGTTGTGCAGGCTCTCCTCTTGGTTCTTGTTCCTCGTCGTTGTCCTCATCCTCCCAGATTTGGTCATTTGACTCGTCATCTTCTGTGGACGGTAGTTCAACTTCTTCATCATCCTCTTCTTGCACCACCTGAGGCTCTACCTCAGGCCAAAACAACAGCAGAACCAAAAGGTAAAACTCAGGGCTTCTGTGCCCTACTTCTGTGTCCAAGAATCTGTGTATTATTGTTTGGAGTTCTCTTACCGGGGTCAGCCGGGGAGAGTTATGCATTTTGTTGCTCAAGATGATGTTGGAGAGGATGTACCTCTCAGCTGCTTCGACATCATCGGTGGTCTCGTAGATGGTCTTCAAATCATCTCGGATTGCTTCTAAATCAGACACTGTTTTCTCAGCCTCCACAAACCTAGCACGTCTTCCCTTTGACATGAAAAGGCCGTGATTCAGACAATCTAGAAGGCCTGTAAAGCTGGTGGATTCAGCTGCTGTTGCTGTTGTGTAGTGTTCGTAACAAAGTACTACATCCCTCCAGAAGTAAGGGGGCTCTGAGGATGTCATGTCAGGCTTGGAGTAGGTTAGGTACCATTCAAAAAAGACAAACTTGTCTATAACTTCTTCTTCATTTACTAAGTTTTGGGTGAAACTACTGTTTTCCTGTGAGAGTTTTTCAAAGGCTATTTTTGCCACTTGCATGAAGCCAAAAAGGCCTCTGTTGTTGAAGAAATTTGAATGGCTTACAGTACGAGCTGTGTCCTCCATTCCAGGGTCCTCTTCTCTCTCAGCTTTCATCTCCACATCTTTAAATGCGTCGAAGGCATCTTTTGCCATGTTTGAGATTTCCTTCAGTTGCGTGGCTTTCCTCATCAAACAGTTCTTGTAAATCTGCCCAAGAGTGTCAGCTACATAAGAGTTGTTTGGAGCTATTCTAATAGCTGTCTTTGCCCATTCTTCAGCTTTTTTATAGTCAGTGATCTCTTTGTGGATGTAAAAGAGACGGGAAATAGTTTGAGGGAAAATTGGGTTCTGTGTCAATTTATCTGATGCCGTTTCCAAGACAAAGACAGCGTTGTAAAAGTTCTCTTTCTTCCCTATATCTTCAATCATCCTTGAGAACTTCTCTCTACCCCTTTCTCCACTTTCTCTTTTTGTCAGCAAATCTTTGATGAACTGGAGTATATATGGTTGGGGCTGATCTCCACAAAGTGAGAACATAAATTTATTCATTGTCACACTCCTGCAAATCTCTAATTCAGCTAGCACCTCCACAGCTCTCTTTGCAACCAATGGGTGAATCATATGCACAGAGCTTGAACTGGATGTGCTGATTAAGAAAGTAAAAGGCTTCATTCTTTCTTCAAAGGGGGGTCCTCCATGGATGGGATCAGGTGGTCCAAGGATCCTTTGACACTCAGGCATCAGGAGGTAGGAATCAGGAGTGTATGCGTTCAGAAGTGCCAAAAAAGAGAACAGTTGCGTGTTGGTGGACCCCTGGTGTTGTCGCACATACTGTGCAACAGGTCCAGAAAGGTGTTGGAAATATTCCACCAGTGTCAACTCCGAACCACTAACCAAGGTTTCATCTCTACTGTCAGGGGCCATTATTTCTGTTGAATTACGCTCCATGATGATAAATGTAGACTTTGAGATGCTTCAGAAAGTAGTCCAGCAGTATTCAAACCTAAAGAGGTGATAAGAACAGAGCCCATGTTCATAATTTAGTTTTAAAACATACAATATCATACATATACTATTAATAAATTACATACTTTTTAAGGGGTACCACTTTTAATGAGGCATCCCTTATGGATAGTAATGGTAGTCAGTTGGTCAGTCCACCACTGTGGTCCAGACGTAAATATCTCAAATCAGAGATGGGGACTCGAGTACAAAAAAAAAAAAATAAGATGCAAAAGGTAACGGCCTCGAAGGTATTTGGCATACTTTGATCTATCATACTTTGATCTGTCATACGCTTTCTTCATTAATGTGACTTCAGACTCGACTCGGACTCAAGATGCGGGACTCGAGAACAATGTTTATTTTTAGGAAACGTCTGTCGAGCTTGCCGTTATTCCATCCCTCTGTTACCCATAACCTGCCTACGTAACACGTAGCATCTGTCCTCTGTGAGAGAGGACAACAAACACCGGCATCTGCTGAGCCATTCATCATAAACTTTGGCTTTAAAATTTCATACAACAAGACCCAAACAAAGAAGCTCGTTAGTTATGAAAAGATGAACAAGCGTTTGTTTACTTGCCAAACTTGTGGTGGTCTGCCATCACCTTAATTATTGCTGTTGGCTAGAAAGAGGTTACAAGTTTATTGTTGATCATGTAACCTTACAGTTTTTTTTAGTTATAATGTTACACTGGTTTGAGAGTCTGGTGGTGTGTTGACTTACAGTAGTTTAAAAGCTCTCATTAACTGCATTGCACATGGTTGTGCTCTGTAAGTTAAAAACAGGTTACAGCTTTATTGTTTTAGATTTTAAAACTTTATTGTTTTAGATTTTAAATCAAGATACAAAACATATCAGTTTATAATGCAGAAAGTAAATTAAGTAGGTTAAATTAGCCTCATAACCAAGTATGAGATCAAAATGATGCTTACATGTTAATGAGTCAGGATTAACAATCCAGTAATGCACTGACATGGATGACTGTGCTGCCTGATGAGAATTGTCTCCTAAACTTGTGAAGACACGCAGTGGCACGATGCATTTACTATTTCTAACCATCTCAATGCTTAACCCTATATATGTATATACTTACACACACACACAAACATATTCTGTATATTGTATGTGTATACATATGTACTGTATTTAAAACTCCTGGATCAGCCTTGTGAACCTCTTCCTGTTTAGCTCGATGCTGCCTAGCAATGCCGATGGCAGATATTATTAGACGTCCTGTTTGACTCTGCAATTCCAATTATATTGAATTTCAAAATGTATTCATATAGCTTAACGACGTTCTTCATTAAAATCTGCTGCTACTGTATAACCCTACACTATCAAAATGACTTAAATTATGCACTAATTCAAGGTTAATTTGTGTCTGTAGGCCTTTATAATAAGGTCAACTGGAAGTGTAATCTTCTGGATGCCTTAGCACACCCTTTGAAGAGAGTGATGACATGCTGTCACATTGACAGAGACAGAATGAATGGCTGTTGTTGCAGTTTTAAAAAGTTATTTTAAAAGTAGTCCAACATTCAGAACAGCATTATAATTTGAGATTTTGAATATACCTGAACTAAAACTAGGTTATAAATGCTTTTTCTAGAGAAGCTACAGCAATGTCACTACATATGGCCTGCTGTGAATATACCTACACGTTTGAATTGGTGTACTGATAAAGTAGCCTACTGATTTTACTAGAGACAGTTCTATTGCCATTAACAAGCGTTAACTCCAGTAATTCTGACGTTATCTTCATGTGCTTTAGGCTACTTATCCAGCGGGTCCTCTCTGCTCTGCTTCCTCGAAATTATTACAATGTCTGGCAGTTTTTTATTCTATTTTCTATTCCGAGAGCTGCATGCACATCTCAGCAGGCATAACAGCTGCTTAGGGACTTCTTCTAGGGACTCTGCAAAGTCACGCCCTCCCATTGCCTGCATGGACAGTAGCTGGATTCGTGGTGAGTTCTAGCACAATAAATTATATTTGTTTATTAGATTCAATGTATTAAGCAATTAATAGATTTAGTATGAGTAGAAATGCTGTTTCTGGAGTAGGCCTATACAGTACGTCTTGTGTCGCAAGTGTTCCATTTCCACATCTGCTTGCTACAAAAGGTTTACAAATAGGCCTGGTCCTATGTAAACATTGCAGGAATGATTTAGAAATGTTTAGGAAGTTTTACAATTACGTAGTCTATATACTTTTTAGAAAGGGGTTTGAAACTCTTGTAATTATTAACAGTAACAATGAAGTAATTAAATTGCCTAAATTCAGTAAAAAGAGGAAAGAATATGTGAAACTGTTTCAGCAGTACTTCTATACTGAGTCCAATAAGAGATTGGTGACTAAACTTTCATAACATATAGACTTAGGATCATTTATCGTTTTTAAACAGTAGCCTTACAATTGGCTTATATAGAATTTAAAAAAGATTACATCACCAAACAGAAGAAGTTCCTGGAATAATTTAGAAATGTTTTTAAAAGGTAACGATTTTTTTAGAGTAGGGTTTGAAACCTCACAATTAAGTAATTAAGTAAATTAATTCAAACTGTTTCAGCAGCAGCAGGATCACCGTGAAGATGATGAAAGATTAATGATAAGATTGATGGGCTGTGAGTTCCAGTATGGTAACATCAAATCATGTTACTGAACATTTAATAGAAAAATCAAAGAAATATAAACAACAAATGCAAACACAAATCTTGTTACCTGTTTGAGTTCCTGCAGGTGTGTGGGTGACTAAAGAGCCTGAGGATGTTATTTATATACAGCTTTATGCCACACCTTCTGCATGCTGTACATTCTTGGATCTTTGATCAGACGTCAATGTGTTGAGTATCATTCCTTCATGGTGAAAAATGTTGTATTGTGAGTATCAATACCTTCAACAGCTCGTGCTTGAATGACTATTAAGTTACATTTACACAGAAATGAAAATGAAGTCCTTCAGCTCAGTCATTGCAGTGGTGATAATAGATGTTCTGTTTTCCTGTAAACGTCTTGTACTTTGTACTTCATCAGACTGCAATTACTTGTGTTACATTCCTATTGACATCCAAAATGAGCATTGCAGACAATTATTTAGATATTTCAGACATTAAAGCTGCTCTAATAAATAGTTTAATTTCAACAACAGATTAAATAAATGTAATATGAAAGACTGGAGAATTGTTACCCAACTGTGAAGTTCGGCTCAGCTCTATGAAACGATTTAGCATCTTTCAGCTCATTGTTTTGGTTTTACTACCTGTGACTTTCAGTCAAAACTGTACACAACCTGCACAGCACAAAGCGACATACAAAGTTAGCGACTAGTGAGTGAACATAATGCTAAAAAGACATATTTCCCTAAAGAGCTGGTAGAGACCAAAAACACGTTATGTCAATGTTGCTTGTTTGCAGGCTGTTGCTGCTTCCCCCAAGTGGCTAGAAAATCATTTAATTAAGGATTAAGAACTGTAGATTTATAACAAAAGGTGTTGTTGATGGTTATTAGTAACAGGACATGAAAGTTCATTCTTTACCAAAAGAAAATCTCAACTCAGGGTCTACTTCCAAGATTTTTCTGAAGCTTTTAGCCGCATCTCACAGTCTCCATCAGTGAATGAATTTTGCTCTGTTCTCTGGATCATGGCTCAGATGTAAGTTCCATACTTCACAAAAACAAAACAAACTCAATCCACTGAGGGAGATGTGGTTGAAAGCCAAGAAAAGGCTAGAAGGTGGACCTTGAGTTCAGATTTTGTTACATTTGTTACATACAAAAATTTAATTCCTCACCACAAATACAACAAAATACAAACCACGTATTATTTTAGTTACTATTAAATGTTACATTTACATAACAACAGAGTAAGTGCAATAAAAGACATTAATAAAAATGGTTTCACTATTCAACTGTCATTTGATTTACAGTAAAACAAAAGTAACCTTAGGAGTAACAAGTGGGTGTTGCATTGCAGGTCAAACGCAACTGTTTTATCGGTTCTATTGTGTTTGTCTTGCTTATGGAAGACCTGTCCATTTATGTCAGCCTGCCAGTGGACTTGGACTCCACACCCAAACTGGTTTTCCAGCTGTGCCTGAAACTGAATGCAGAATGAATGCTGAAGAATGTTGAATGTGATTAATGTTTTTAAGACATTTAAGAAAGTTGGAAATCTCAACATATTTCAGCCCTTTACTGTTAATTACTGTGTGATGCTTTTACTATGAGATTATTATAAATCTAAAAGAGAAAATTTTGAAAATTGTTTAGGTTGTAATTGTAACCCAGGCATAAAACAAAGGTGGAAAGCCATCTGAATCTGGCCCCTACAGTGAGAAAGGATTACTGTATTACAGCATTTCATGGTCAAATAAAACCAAAAGATAAAGGTACAATCCAAATATATACAAAAAAAGGCAGCCACTGTTTTTTAATTGAAAACAGAGGATAAGAAACTACTATTACTCTTAAATGTTGTTAAGAGTGTTCTTAATACAGAGTCAATACTAGTTGTCTGCATCAGTAATGTAACCCGCTATAGTAAAAGTGACTATGACCACTTTATGGGTTCAGGTTGTCTGACATCGTCAGTAACATGAAAAGATGGTGATAATGGACCTATGGCTGATCCAATCTCTGTGGCTGTTTCTGAAACTGAAGGTAATGATGCTTCATTTATCAGCAACCTAACATTTATAATATTAGCGAGCTAGCCGCACTCCTGCACCTTCTTCTTCCTCCTGTCTTTCTTTTTTCTTTTGGTAGCCTGATTTTGAAATGACATGATGCTTCAACATTCCCCTTAAGTCCTCAGCGTCAGTGTGTTTGGAGATAAACTATTTGTACATCCTACTGAAGGAGAAGACTAAACCAATGTTTTAGATAAAAAAATAGTAATATATTTTAAAATAGTAATTAATAGTATAATTTTTAATAACAAAAATTGCAGATGAAACTTAATTCTAAGATTTTTAAGGGTTCAAAGAAAATTCCTCTATTGGCCCTACTACCACGCACCCCTTTGTAGCAGTGTCATTATTACTAAATTATTTGCTCAATTCACCTACTGCTAAAACACATATTAAGTATATATAAAATTAATAACTCACCATTGTAACAGACAAAAGGTAAGCAGAAATAACAATCATTGTCATTCTACTGATACTGGATGGACCCATCTGAACGTCGCACAGTTCTGATTACCTCCCAGATTATCAGGGTTACTTTCATCCCAGTTTCTGAAAGAGCCAGTGCTTCCATCAGACCACATAAAACGTCTCTGAACAGCCTGATCCAGACACTGTTGTTGTAAGCATGCATACAAATCTCTTCGTGCTGTGCCGTAGTTTTCACACTCACCAGGTCAGTGTAATACTGTCTGCCGAAGCTCTGACCGTCTTGCCATGACATAGTTGTGGTTGTAGGGTGTAACTTTCTCTCCCATTGCTGTCATCTGGAAGAAAATAATTGATTAATACAGATCAAATCCATCCATCATTCAAGGCAGTTATTTGAAACCATTATGGATGCTGAGGTAATTCGTTTTGTATTTTCTAAAAATTTGTTTTTTTGGCAAACCAGAGAGGAGTTTTCACTGATTTCACTGATTTCATTCAGTGGGTATTGGATATTTCGGACTCAATGTATTACACTGGCCATTGACCACTTTTAGGCCAACCATCATAAATTAATAAGGGATCAGTATTTCTCCCCCAAAATTGTATCGCAAGCAGTGTGAGAACGCTTTGAAAAATGCATTGAAAGATGCATTTTACAGAAAATAAATCAAACAATTAGCTGAATAAACAAAATAAAATATGGAAAATCCAAATAATTTAAACATTTTAGAAAGAGCTGCACAATTTGGAGAAAAAGTCATATTGTGATTATTGTGGACAATGTTGCACAAAATACGGATATTTCTTAACTCAAACAAAGTTGTGGGTTGATTCTGTTGTGAGTGTGCTCTCAGGAGGAGGAAGCTAAAAAGATCACATATTGGGACAAAGGCATCCTGACTCTGCATCTGTCTAAATCTACATCTGTCCACTGCAGATGCTCTATCCACAACCTGAAGGAAGAACTAGTATAGTGTATTAATGTAACATATTAACATTAAAAAAACAAAAAATTTAAAATTACTATAGTCATTATAATTTCATATAAACTATTTTACCACTAGCTGAATAATAAATCCAGTTACAGCTGTTTCATTTCTGTGGGTTGTTATTATTTATTAAATCCTAGTGCAAAAAAAAGCTCTACATTGTTAATACTACATACTAACTTAATAATAACTCAATAATCATATTGTTTAAAGAGGTGGCATTATGCTTTTGTTTTTCCCCTCTCTTTTATGGAGTTATATATCTTTTTTTGTGCATGTCACAGCATTACATGCTATACAACGTGTTGTTGGTTACCCCATACAGTAACCAAAATGTCAACTTCAATTCATTATTCAATTTTGAGATTCATCACAAAATTTTTAATCGTTGCCCAGCACTAATTTTGATTTTATTTATAACACCATCAAAATATGTATTTGTGTAAAACATATCATTAAGAAGTTCTTAATATATTCCTACATTTTATTACCTTTGCTGGTGCATGTCTTTGTACTGCAAAAAACACCGTGTGTGACATTAAAAGCGTAATGCATTAAACATGTTTATCCACTGCATTTACCCATCTGAAAAATATTTATATACAGCATAGTCTACAAGTCCTGGTCCCATCGGACCACATTTAACAGTCTTTTAGAGAGTCGAAGCTGAAGATGGATTCTGCAAGTCTGTGTGTTGACAGTGGCGGAGGGTCCAATGCAGGTGACAGTGTCTTTTTAAGTTGATGCAATTATTTGCAAGATGGAGAAGTGAGTTGGGGAAAGCTTAATCCCATCCCATTCTAGGGAAAGTTTCTGCAGCACCTTAAAGGTGTAGCGCAGTGTTTGGGGGGTATGCAAAGTTGAGGGCATAAATCAGAATATTTTACACGTTTATTTAAACAGGCATTTTTCAGACAAGAGTGATTGGTAACGTAATATACATATAACATTAAATATGTCAAAACAAGGGCTGGAAACTCACAAAAATATTTTATTTAAAACACCACACTATTATTTACAACTTTAGACGTGTTTACAGGCTAAATAAAGTAGTCAGCTGCGCTAAAATACAATGCAGTCCTTTAGTGTATAATGTTACACACCAGCCTAGCAGCATGTATTAAGTTAATTTGGTAATGTTACTTTAATAACTTCTTTAGTGAAATTGTAATAATTTCAGGTTAGTCAGTATGTACGTTAAACACATCTCCACTTCTGTTCTTCTTTCAACTTACCCACTCTTTGGCAACTCTATACCTTTACAGTATAGAAATTAAATAAACAAACGAGCTTTTAAGCATAGTTACATGTGGGCTTTTTTTTTCTAGCCCTGGTAACGTTATAACAATAACGTGGCAGGGGTTTTCTAAGCCAGGCAGCTCTTGAGACAGTGGCAATGATATCACAAAGTAAAGCCCTGTCATGCAGCACCTCTGTCTCAAACAGAAACAGATTCAGTTGCCCTGCTTTGGTCTATTACCACTAAAATGGCAGGTATCTTGTCTTGTCCATAAGCGCATGTGTGGATTCAAATGTAAACACCCACTTGGATTACAATTTACTTAGTATTTTTAGCTATTTATTATTCAGCGACTATTAAACTTTTAAATAGTATGTGCATCTATAGTAAAACCTACTCCTTCCACACAGTTAGTGTATTACATGAATAAAATGTGTAAAGATTTAAATATTTACTTAAGAAATTGTAGATCTCATTGAAACTTAATTTTATAATGTAGAAATTAAGACTTTAATATATTTTACTATACCACAAAGTTTGTTTTTTCAGTGTACACATACGTTGTCATGTCATCCTGCTGACCTAAAGAGACTTACAGGGAGACAGCAACAAAAGTGAATTTCAGGTCTTTCTTCTGCAAAGCAAGCAGGGGACATGCAAGAGATTGACACACAGGAGACGACACACTTTTTTCCACAAAAGCTCCCATTAGGTGGCTTTAAAATGTCATGCTATCAAAATAGAGGGACATGCATGCAAACAGGACATCCTCCTAGATCATAAAGTGGTTTGCAGGGAGGGAAATTGTATGGAAATGTAAGGGAAATGTCCAGATGTACACACAATAACAAGGTGAAAGTTAATTCAGTTGTCGGTGATGCTAAAGTGACATCAGATATTATTATCAAATGTTATTAAAGAGGTGGTGTAATGCTCATTTTCAGGTTCAAAATCTTAATTAGGGGTTGTACCAGAACAGGTTTACATGGTTTCATTTTCGAAAAACACCATATTTTTCTCATACTGCACATTGCTGCAGCTCCTCTTTTCACCCTATGTGTTGTACGCTCCGCTCTTGAGCTACAGAGTGATGCATTTTACTTGTACAAAATTTTGTTGGGA